>NW_007096979.1:0-1361 GCF_000164805.1 Carlito syrichta
TCAGGATCCCTTGCTGTTTGTGGTGATTTTACTCCTTGCCTTTTCTCTTGGTATTGGCACCAGGAACACATCTCCAACCTCTTTTATAACATTTAGTAGTCTTAACAAATCCTCCTTGCTCCTGTGGATACCTTCTTCATCTTGCTATTCAGAGAACTGGAACCATTCAGTGTGACTGTGTTTCCTCATAGTACCCAGCTCAAGTTTTGGTTAAAAAAAGAGAAAGGATAGTAGTGAATTGAAGAACAGGGAACACATGACAAGGTGTATGCCTATACAATCAAGGCTGCACCAATTCAGGGGAGTAGAAGAGAGGACAGGGACAGCAACAAAGAGTAGATGGCCCATTATGCCTTTGCTTCCAAAGTTAAAATGCTGGACTCCAGCATACAGTGGTTGTGGAAGAAAAAAATACAGAACTCAGGTCCTAGTTATGAGTATGCTGTAGGAGGATAGAGAAGACTGTTTTCCTAATTCTTTAGAAGCAGCTTTAGAGCTACTTGGCTTTAGCCAAAAGGCTTTTCGGTCTTAGATGGAAAACTGAATTGAGACTACTAGAACCTAACTGGGAGCGTAGGAGGCCAATCCAGGAGTAAAGGCATTAGGAAGAGGATAGAGCCAGGTTTTATATATGGGCCAGCTCTCCAGGTGATAACTAGTTGTGGGCCTTATCATTTTCAGGCACAACTTGGATTGGTTGATTTGTCAGTTAACCTGTGAGCCGGACATGGTGGCGTGCATCTCCAGTACCTTCCAGCTACTTGGAAGTCTGAGGCAGAAGGATAGCCTGAGTCCACCAGTTGGAGTCTGTGATGGCCATGAGCACCTCACTGCACTCTAGCCTGGGCGAAAAGAGTGAGAATCCAACTCAAAAATAAAAAGCTGGGTTCGGTGGCTCAGCCTGCAATCCCATGCCTTTGGGAGGCTGAGGTGAGTGGATTGCCTGAACTCGTGGGTTCGAGACCCACCTGGGCAACTTGGTGAGACCTCCTCTCTACAGTAAATCAAAAAATCAGTCAGGCATGGTAGGGCGTGCCTGTAGTTACAGCTCCTTGGAAGGCTGAGGTGGAAGGATCACCGGAGCCCAGCAGGTCGAGGCTGCGGTGGCTGGGAGTGGCCACTGCACTCCAGTCTAGGCGACAGAGTGAGACTCCAACTCAAAAAAAATTGAAAATAAAAGAAACAAGAAGCCTACCACTCCAAACATCCTGTTTATATGATGAATGCCTCAGGGCCTGCACTTGACTGCAAATTGTATGCTCTAGAACTCCTCAAACTGTGAGGAAACTGAGACTCTGGCCCTCTACTTCCTGTGCTGAGACCTCTTGGAGGTTGTTGGTTCAATCTTGGTCCCTCATTCA
>NW_007096980.1:0-596 GCF_000164805.1 Carlito syrichta
GAATTGATCCTTCCCTTTCTGGACTCCTAAGTTCCCCTTTGCCAGTTCCTCTGACCAAAAACACAGAGTTCTTTAAGACAGTTAACCTTCTGCAGTTGTGCATATCTGAACAACAAAAGTCAGAGAAATGAAACAAAAATATATGAATATTCTCCCCACCTCCCTTCTCTCTGCATAACAAAGTCTCTTTTTCTGATTCTCCTTCCTAAAGGAAAGGATATTCTTTTGGGGCTATGCAACTCCCCCTGCTGCACTAACATAAACCACTACTTCAATGGGGTGGTCTCAAGGAAGTGATGGGAGAGGGAAAAGGGGAAAAATGAGGACTTCTTCCACAATCTGCATCTCACGGGGGTTTTCCTAATATTCTTCTGAACAGGTGTTGCTGACCATAATCATTATAAGGTTCTTGGTTTGGCCTGCCCTCAATTTAAAGATAAAAGAGAAAGAAGGAAAATAATACCCACCTTTCCTCATCACATGGCTCTACAAGTTTTGACTTCCCTCTTCAATTTGATGACTGCTGTTTTACATACTCTGCAGAGTAATTTTCTGGATTTTTTTTTGGAATTGCACGGTTTGGAGGGGGTATTTTG
>NW_007096981.1:0-703 GCF_000164805.1 Carlito syrichta
ATGGGTAGCCAGCTGCCTCAGTAGTTATTTCAGCTAGTTACATCAGCTGTCTACCTAGGTAGTTAGGCAATTAAGTCAGATGGCTAGCCAGCTGGCTACCTAGTTAAGTCACCTAGTTAAGACAGCTGCCTTGCCATCTTGCAATCTAGGTAGCTAGATAGTTTCGTCAGCTGTCTAGCCAGCTGTCTAGCTAGTTAAGTCACCTAGTTAAGTCAGCTGAGAAGGCAGCTGCCTAGCTACATAGCTTGCTAGTTCAGTCAGCTGGCTAGACAGCTGGCTAGCATGTAAGTCACCTAGTTAATTCAGCTGGATAGCCAGATGGCTAGCTATGTGGCAAGCTAGTTAATTCACCTGAATAGAAAGCAGGCCAGATAGTTAAGACAGTTAAATCAGCTGGCTAGCCAACTGGCTGACTACGTAGTGACCTAGTTAAGTCAGTTGGCTAGCCAGCTGGCTAGCTAGTTATGTCAGCTTGTTAAATCAGCTGGCTATCCAGGTGGCTAGAGAAGTAGAGAGCTAGTTAAGTCAGCTGGCTAGCCACTTGGATATCTAGTTAAGTCAGCTATTATAGTCACCTGGCTGGCCAGCTGCCTAGCTAATTAATCAACTAGTTAAGTAAGCTGGCTAACCAGCTGGCTAGCTATTTAGGACACCTCATTAAGTCAGTTGGCTAGGCAGCTATCTAGCTAGTTAAAAAAGCTAG
>NW_007096982.1:0-715 GCF_000164805.1 Carlito syrichta
AGCCTTTTTCTTAACAGGATTTGAACATCGCTTTAGCTAAGATCATCACCAATTTTCCAGAATTTTCAATTATCTAGATTTTTATACTAATAAGGAGCCCAAATACTTAGTACTTTGTAAATCTCCATGTTATTTTGGTTTATGTATATTGGGCCGCATATTCTCTTTCTTCTGTGTGCCTGATTTTAAATGCCTGATGATTAAAAGTATCTGATTAATTGGATACTTTGTTGCAGAATACAGCATTATGTCTTAGGTAGAGAAAATACAATGGAATTCAATGGAAATACTCTTTTAACAATATAAATGGGTTGAAATATAAAGGGAATGTGACTTTATATTTCCTTCAAATATATAAGGGAAACTTTTCTCTAAGGATTGCACATCTGTAACATTTAATCAAAATTAACAAACAGTAAATACAGAGAGCACCAAGAAAATGTACACAAATTTTCAGAATGGAAAAAGCTGTATTAAATAAAGATTCTGTTTTACTTTTCTAAAAATTTTTAAGATTTATTATGCATACTGCCTTCTGAATAGCACTTAGGTACACTGAATCTCAAGGTTCAGTTATCTAAGGATGACATAGATCTGGAATCTCAACAAGTTGCGATTTAGCAGAATAAAACATTCAGAAATTATGTGAGAAACAATGTAGCTGTCAATTTTGAAGGCAGAATTATACCACGTATTATAACATAATAACAGGAAA
>NW_007096983.1:0-951 GCF_000164805.1 Carlito syrichta
GACCAAGTACAGAGACTGGCACTAAGGCAGTGTGAAAGGACATGTCCCTGCACTTAGACTCTGCAAATGATCTCTGTGTACCGGGTTCTAGCAGTTTTAAAGCAACTGTACTTGTCAAGCGAGCCTCCAGCTGCTCCAGTGAAAAGTGTGATTGTATCCATTTGGACTCATTCAGCTTCAAGCAATCAAATGACTAATCATGACCTAAGCAGAAAAGTGACTCCATTGTCCCATACACAAAGCCTAAATTTGTGCAGATCAGAGTTTGGTGCAGGGGCTCTAGAGTGTCACCACTGCTCAGACCTATTCTATGGTCCTTCTCTGTGATCCTCAGCTTGTTGGTGTTGCCTTTTGGCTTCAAGGTGGCTGCTGCAGCTCCCCAAAATCACATCCTAACACAAACACATTCAAGTGGGGAGAAAGGTCAGCAGAAGGAAAAAGGATTCCCCTATATCTGATAGGGCACTTCCTTCCAGGAATCCCTCAGCAGACCTTGGCCCCAGGCCTGGACACATCCCTGTCTGTGGCAGTCCTTAGCTGCGCCTGTAGTCCCTTCTGGAAATGTGGGAAGTGATTTTTTCCTCACTCATTTGAGGCTGGGTGTGATCATGCAATATTTGAAGCAGTAAGATGTGAGCACAGGAGCACATGTCAAATCCAAGAGCAGCCTTTAAGGCTGGTGTCCCACCAGCAACTTCCTTTGCTCTGCACTGACTACCCAGATGCTTGAGTTCAGTGAAGACCTCTCATCAGCCTGGGACCTCTGGCTGGGAGAGTGAAGAGAAAAAGTGCTCACTCTCACTAATTATCAGAGAAATGTAAATTAAAACCACATTGAGGTACCACTTAACCCCAGTAAGAATGGTCATCATTAATAAAACAAACAACAATAAGTGCTGCCTAGGATGAGGAAAAAAAGGAATGCTTCTACGCTGCTGGTGGGAATGCAAG
>NW_007096984.1:0-778 GCF_000164805.1 Carlito syrichta
AAGACATGCAGCCATCCTTAAAACACCCACTTTAATTTTCTCATCATATCTGTGGACCAGGAATTTGGAAAGAACACTGCAGAATGGCTTGTTTCTGCTCCATGATGTCAGGGGTCTTGGAGCAGAAACAAGACCCAATGGCTCAGTCAAGAATTCTCTAGAGCTGTGTGACCCAATACCCCAGCCACTGGCTTAGGCCCTATGTAAATTGACATTAAGTAAAATGATATAAAATTGCCATTTGTGCTTCTCGGTCACACCAGCCACGTTTAAGTGCTGAGTGGGAACATGTGAGTATTTGGGTATGCTGCTGGACTACAGATCTAGGAGCATCCTCACTCCCAGGTGCTTGGTTGGGACCTCAGCCGGGGCCACCTTCAGGTGGTCTTTCCATGTGGCTTGTGCTTCCTCAAAACATGAGGGCCTTAGACTTCTCACACATGGCTCGGGATTTCAAATCTGAATTTCCCAAAAGAACCCGGTGGAGCCATCCATCTGTATGACCCAGCTATGGAAGCGACAGAGCATTGTTTCAGTTATATTCAGCTGGTGAATAAGTCACTAGGTGAGTCCAGCACCAAGGAGAGGAGATGCAGAGTCCGTATTTCAATGAAGGTCATGTCAAAGGATTGCAGACCTGTCGCGAAGCTTCTGCAAGTAGGGAGCAAAATGAGCCAGGCCCCTCCTGTAAATGTTCACTCTATGTCGGAGAAAAAGGTGGGGGGTTAAGCCGGACTCGGTGGCTCACCTGTAATCCCGGCACTTTGGGAGGCTGAGG
>NW_007096985.1:0-973 GCF_000164805.1 Carlito syrichta
AACACAGGAGGAATAGCTGTTCCATGCTATCATCAATTATTAGGGAAAAGTTATTTTTTAAAATGCTAATTGAACCATATTAGTAAGTGTATCTTTGAACTCTGAAAGTTGAATAACTGAACAAATTAACAAGGCAAGCAACTTTCTGGCAGTTATATCTGACCTAAGTAAGAAAAGGGTTGTAAATGCTCCACTATTTATATGCAGATGACTTTTGCTAGCATGGTTAGCTCAACCTACTCATTGAAACAAATCTAGTAAATATAATTATAATTACTGTATGCAATTAAAATAAAATGCAGAATCCAAAATATATTTTCCTCTCTACTGTATTTACATAGTTGTACTGCCACCTTTCAATTTGATTAATAATGCTTACAAAGCTTCATGTTGAATGTCCATTAATTTGCATACATGTATTTCCGTGTTAGAATTTCAAGAACCAGGAGCTATCCCAGAATTAGGAGGAAAATACACATGCTTCCTTTTTTACTCCCATAATTGAGTAAATTGCTGATAAGATGAATCCAATTCTGCACATAATCTTATAAAATGTGTCTTCCATGGTCAGTGAAAATTTCTAATAAATCTGATAAAACTATAGATTTACTAATAAGGGGTGGTCAGTGACTAGGACCTGGGTCTGGATACTTTTATAGTTAAGTGCAAAACCATAAAACTTAAAATGCCCAAAGATACAGTTTATTCATACTTAGATGACCTAAATTTACACAGTCCTTATAAAAGGCTAATATTTTACTTAGACGAACCAAAGCATTTTAAAAATACTTTTTATCTACTTATTTGGGGCTGAACTATGTGAATCCAATCATGTCCCTCAAATAGGAATCAAGCTAAGACACCTAGGACTGTCTCTGCCACAGAGGTCACAGGAATTTACATATTTGTCATAGACTAAAAGCAGTGATGTACAAAAACACTTATGGGCACACAGAAAACGTGTGCATAATAA
>NW_007096986.1:0-851 GCF_000164805.1 Carlito syrichta
CTTCCTCAACAAAGATATTGTTTGTTTTGCACAAAAAGAGTTACATTTCAGTCTTGAAACTAGGTCATATTATCATAACCACAGAAAAGGAAATGGCTTTTTCCGAATATTGACGTCTATAGCTCTTGCTTATTGATAGGGAAGGGGCAGTTACCATGGTGATCTCACAGCCTCTGGAGGGAATGCTATCATGGCCTTGCCTCCTGCAATCCACCGAGCTGGAAGAACCCCTCTGAAAAGGATCTTCTTCCATAGAAATTCTTTGAGTTAATGGAAATAAAAAGAGTTTGATTTCTGGAGTTTGGATTTGCCCACAGATTTGTTTTGCACTCTTCTCTCCTGTAATTTAAGAAAAAGCATTTACAATAAAGACAGTATATGTGATTTTCTCCAGAAACAAAGTTTAGGAGATGGTGTATTAATTATTCCAGAAATATGTTTGTTTTCAGACACAAAATAACCTTTGCCCTTATCCATGCGAGCTAAAGGGCTTGAAAACACACCACTTCAACTAGATTCTGCGCCAATGCATTTATCAGCATTTGGGGCTGTCAGAGATTCAGTGTGTATTCTTAGTTGGAGACTACTCTCACAGGCATATAGAAATCTGCTCAAGTTGTGCTGGTGAGCGAATGACTTAATACTCATCCTCTATATTCACAGGACAGGAACAGACCTGCTGGTGGTGGCTCTGAGTCCAACCTCTCTCACAGCACAGGTGGACATGAACACTGCATGCAAAGGAGCTGGGCACACAGCGTGATTGTTTTGGAGGAAGAAGAGAGGCTTCACATCCCTTTTGACAGTTATATAGTAACCAAAGTACCTACTGCTCAAGTGAATCATATGAA
>NW_007096986.1:2366-3133 GCF_000164805.1 Carlito syrichta
AGCATTGTGTAAAAGTTTAAAATCTCGATTGGACATGACATAAACAAGCTGAATGATTCCACTAGTTTCTCTTTCACTGGTACAATAATGGCACTAAGTGCAGAATTTACCTTGTGTCTGAACAAGGCTCTTTTGAAAAGTTTAAACTGTTTTGCAGCATAGGTAAGATTAATCAGGAGAGCCAGTGCAAATACCAACCAGCAGTGTGTACCTGTGTGATGATGGTGACTCACTCACCCTCTCCCAGCCTCAGTTTCTCACTTTTCTTGACCACATAGAGTTGTTGAAAGGTTGAAATGAGGCTATGTAAATAGTTATACTTGTTTATTATTAAATACTAATGTCCATGTTTTTTGTTCTCTGTACACATGCACATAATCCTTTTATGGAAAGGAGAAGCATATGGACATTTCTTACTCTTTTGGCATCCATATTGTTTTTCTGGCTATCTGCCAGGGTGTGTTTATTATGCACACGTTTTCTGTGTGCCCATAAGTGTTTTTGTACATCACTGCTTTTAGTCTATGACAAATATGTAAATTCCTGTGACCTCTGTGGCAGAGACAGTCCTAGGTGTCTTAGCTTGATTCCTATTTGAGGGACCTGATTGGATTCACATAGTTCAGCCCCAAATAAGTAGATAAAAAGTATTTTTAAAATGCTTTGGTTCGTCTAAGTAAAATATTAGCCTTTTATAAGGACTGTGTAAATTTAGGTCATCTAAGTATGAATAAACTGTATCTCTGGGCATTTTAAGTTTTATGGTT
>NW_007096987.1:0-658 GCF_000164805.1 Carlito syrichta
CCTACCACGCCCAGCCGATTTTTTGATTTATTGTAGAGATGAGGTCTCGCCAAGTTGCCCAAGCGGGTCTGGAACCCGCGGGTTCAGGCAATCCACTCACCTCAGTCTCTCAAAGGTGCTTTGTAGAGGCTGCTGTCCTCACACCACTGGGTCACAATCCCCAAGCTGTCCTTTGTCATTTCCCCCATGAAGAGGAGAATGTTCATGTGCCGTGTTTTGCACAGGATAACCACCTCATAGCTGAAGGCCTGGAACTGCTCTGGGGTTTAGTCGACAAACTTTAGGATCTTCGCAGCAACATCTCCATGTCACTTTCCCTTATAAACAGTTCCAAAGAAGACTGACCCAATCCGAGTGGAGAGCATCAATTCACTAGCTTCTATTTTCCAGTAATAGTTTGAATCTCTTTGTCCATGAGACCTAATTTTCTTTTTCTCCTGGGTCCTGGATCCTGGTGCCCACTCTCTTTGTGCTGGCACAGGGGTTTTGGACTGTGACCAAACCGTTGAGCTCAGATAGTTGGGGCTGCTGGACAGGGCTGAGGTGAGGCAGATTCTCTGTGACTTCCAATTGCACCCTCAATCATCCTGCTGTCCACAGATAGGGTGACCATGTGGACATTAGGTGTGGACATAGACCTCTGCCTCTGGGAAAGGGA
>NW_007096988.1:0-745 GCF_000164805.1 Carlito syrichta
GATTCTCATCCCTAGCAAAAAAAAAACAGAGCGAATTCACGAATACACAAATCAGTCAGGTGGAGTGGCACGCACCCGTCGTCCCAGCCATTCAGGAGGCCGAGGAGGGTGGATCACCCGAGCCCAGGAGGTCAAGGTTGCAGGTCACAGTGAGGTGTGACCGTGTCTCTGCACTCCAGCCCGGATGGCAGTGAGACCCAGACTCAAAGACAGGAAATAATTCCTTGTTTTACATGTCGTGATTTCTGTCTGTCTGTCTGTCTGTCTGTCTGTCTTTCTTTTGTTTCCTTTCCTCTTTCCTCCTCTCTCTCATTCTTTTCTTTTTCATCTGGAGTCTCACTCCGTCACCCAGGCCGGAGCGCAGCGACACACCGCTCACGGCCGCCCACCACAGCCTCGACCCGCCGCGCTCGGGCAATCTTTCCACCTCAGCCTTCCCAGTGGCTGGAACTACAGGCACGTGCCACCGCACCCGGCCGCCTTTTTTTTAAAATCGTAGACACGAGGTCTGACCGAGTCGCTCAGGCCGTCTACAGACCCCCGGACTCGGGCAATCCTCTCACCTCGACCTCCCAGAGTTCTCGGGCGGGCGACACAGCGAGACTCCGCCCGAAAGACATGAAAAAAAAGCGTCAGGAACGCAAGCACGAGCCACCACACCGAGCTACGGCGACTCCTCTTCCCGTGCGTGTCCTCAGTCAGAAGAAGGAGGGCAAAGGCAGGGGCCCACGTCGACCACGGGTGA
>NW_007096989.1:0-713 GCF_000164805.1 Carlito syrichta
GTGTGTAAAGTGTGTCATAAGATACATTAAACAGAAAGTTAGTTAATTCCAATAATGGCTTTATTTTATGTGATTCACTTTAAAATACCAAAGTAAAGGTTTTGAAAGTTCATTTTCTGACATTACTGTGAGGGCCATTATAAATTTATTTTAAAAGGTAAAATACCTTAAAAAATATATTTGTGAACTCAGAGAAATAAGAAAGTTAAATTCAAATAATTTGAAATTAAATTATATGCTTAGGAAAACACAATTGGAATACAAATAATTGACAAAGCCTTCATATGCACTATATATATGAAAGATTTATAAATCTTTAATATAAAATACAGTTAAAGTGTAAGCAAAAGACAGATGGGTATTTCACAACAAAAGAAAAATAAATGGACTCATGAATTGGAAAACTCAACTTTATACACACTCAATGATTTGCAGATTTAATCACATGAAATGTGATTTTATTTCTAGAATAAATGAATAAAGCTGCAACATTAAGTGTCAGTGATGTCTTTGAGAAAGTTTTGACAATGTTCACCAGGTCACATGTATAAGGTTGTTTACAAATGATTTACTTTTATGAAAAGGCTCTATTGTCTATCAACCCACAAATAGATCAAAATACTGTAGTGTACTAATAAAATAAATCACCACACAGCTGTAAAAGGAAACAAACTAGAACCAGATGTATTAACATGAATACATCTCACCAAGTC
>NW_007096990.1:0-745 GCF_000164805.1 Carlito syrichta
AAGACCCCACTGGTAGCTTTTTCTAGTCATCTATTGCACTTACAGTGTGCAACATTTACTTAAAACAGTTAGAGATCTGGATTTTAAAAAATGTGGTATATATATGCAATGGAATATTATGCAGCCATAAAGAAGAACAAACATATGGACTTCACAGCAACTTGGATAGGTTTAGAGTTGATCATACTCAGTGATCTATCACCAAAACAAAGACCAGAGTACCATATGTTCTCATTCATAAGTGGGCCTTGAACAATTATCATAATACTATAAGAATGGGATTGGCAGTAGTGGGAAACTTCCAGTGGAGGGACAGTGAGATTGGCATTTGAGGGAAACTGCTAAGGGAGGGAGGGGCATACCTCATCAACAAGGGTACCTGCATAATCAATGTTTGTATACCTAACCCTGAATTATATCCCACATCTTTAAAAAAAATATAAATAAATAGTCATAGGTAACTTTTAGCATTGTTTAACTGTTTCATGTGTTAGCCTTTTCTCCACAACTACTGGTAAACTGCTTTTGGGAAGGCATTGCTTTTTATCTTTATCTATTCCCCACTATATCTCCCAAAAGTCCTGTTGACTGCTTTCAAATACTACATTAGTATTGGTTGTTAATTGATTGATTGATTGATCTCAAGAGTATTCTCTAAATTGAGCACAGAAAGGCAATGATCAGAGGCAGGTTACAGATCAACAAAATCTCTCTTGACAGGATAGGCAGGGCTTTGAAGAAAGAA
>NW_007096991.1:0-805 GCF_000164805.1 Carlito syrichta
CCAGGGAGAAGATGCCATGAGAAAGAAGATAATGCAAAACAAAGTGGGAGGAGATAGGTTTCTGAGAATGGCAGCTGCTGGGAAAGATGTTTGAAATGTGGAGTTTCATTGTTGTTGGGATGGGGGAAGGGATAATGGGATGGAGTTAAAGAACAGAGATGAAAAGGCAAAGATATTATGGAAGCTAAATCTTACCAACTGTATATTAGAATGGGGACAAAAAAACAGAAAATTGACATGCAAAAAGGGTATCAAAGCACATGCAGTACATTCATTGATTCCTTGAACAAAATATTTTTAGATGTCTAATCTGTGCATAGCACACACGTTTTTGAAGGAAAATGTTCAGATAACAGTTTACATAAATTAATCTGATTACTACTTAGATAAATAAAATGATTAGATGAGTATTTAGAAAATCAAGCATGTGATTTTTAAGTTTGCCAACCTCACAAATTCACAATACATTCTATGCTTTACATTTGTGTATTCCATGGGGGAAAGTTAGAGAAAGAGAAACCAGAGTGTCATGGTGCATTGTTTCTGGTGTCCTGATGGTTTAGTCACTTTGTGGCTCTTGACCTTACTGAGAGGATATTTTTTCACTAAACCTCCATCTTCCCATCTGAAAAATGCAGGTGATGCCTGTTGAGGTTGTCACGAGGTGAAATGGAATTATAGTACCATGTTTGTCAAGTGATGGGCAGTCAACAAATGTTAATGCCCTCCATCAAAGGGCTGGGCTTTGTGAAGGCATGAGGTACCCACTAAGCATAATTGGTCCCATTTGACTGTTCCTTCCTTG
>NW_007096992.1:0-726 GCF_000164805.1 Carlito syrichta
TTTGTAATTAGCTTAATTGTTTACCAAAAAAAGCTGAACATTCTTAAAAGAAAGATATTAGAACCTAGGCTCTCAAAGTAACATTAAAAATATGGAATATCTGATTTCTGAATGAAAAGAAGAGAAAATGTGACCCATAATAAACAAAAATCTGTGAATATATAAGGACTCATAAAACATAGCAATTACAAAATTATAAGACAGCTGTGTTTATAGAAGTACATAAAAAATAAAGGAATTCAAAAGAAATGATAATATAAATAAAATAAATTTTTAAACACTATGAAAATGTTAGTGATGAAAATAAAGTAACTGAAATGAAGTTCTCTGGATGTGATCAATAAATAACAAAATAAAATACTGTAGTAGGAAACACTCATGATTCTGAAGATGCAGCAATATGATCTACTTAAAGAAAAGAGAACCAAAATAAAACTTTATGAGGGTAACAAACAATCAACTGTGAAAAAGTATTAAATTTCTTTCATATGAATAATAAAAAGTCCTACAAGGAAAGGAGAGAGTAGTAAGAACAAATAAATATTTGAATTACAAAGATAAAATTTGATGAAAACTGTAAGCAGATACCCAGAAAGCTACCTACATATTCAATAGAAAAGCAGACAATCACCATGACCTGAAATATCAAAAATGTATCACAGGTTCTAAAGCACTTTCAAAGTGTTATATAATCATATTAAGCCAGAAAAATTGATCAGTGAATTC
>NW_007096993.1:0-1081 GCF_000164805.1 Carlito syrichta
ATTTCTCCATTGTCACCAAATAAACATTCACCAGAGACTCCTCAGAGTGACTGGCCTGGATTTAACATCTTAGGTTAAACTTGCCTTTGACTTCTGTACCTGGATCCTCAAAATTACCCAAAATGTTATCTGTTGATTTCCTGTTTTATTTTTTTTTCTTAAATGCAGCAAAGCATGTGGAATTTTTTTAAAGTCTAATGAATTTTGATGAATCAATTACAGTTTATAAAAGTGGAACTTAACAGTAAATGACTCAGGCTCTGGAATTCATGTAGGTGTGCTGGCTTATGGCTGTTATCCCAGCACTTTGGGAGGCTAAGGCAGGAGGATTACTTGAGCCCAGGAGTTCGAGACTAACCTAGGCAACATAGTGAGACCTCGTCTGTATAAAAAACGTACAAAAAATCGCCAGGCATGGTGGCACACACCAGTAGTCTTGGCTGTTCAGGAAACTGAGGTGGGAGGACCACCTGAGTCCAGGAAGTTGAGGCTGTGGTGAGCCATGGTCGTGCTACTGCGTTCCAGCCTGGATGACAGAGTGAGACCCTGACTCCAAAAACAAGCAAGCAAATAAAAAACACCTCAGGCCTTAGAATTGAACATAGCTGATTTCAAATACTGCTCTGCCACATAAAAACCAGAAATAGTTGCTTCTCTGAACCTTTATCTCTAAAAGGTAGATAATAAAGGTTTTCTCCATCATAGGTTCATGACAACTAATGAGATAATAAACACCATTAACACTGGCGTTTGGGTGTGTTCAGTCAGTGTTAGTTGTCTGTTTGTAACAATATTATTCGTGTTGCTTTGTTTACAGAAACCACTTTCTTAATCTGTTTTCTGTTAGTAATGCTTGTTGACGTTTTGTGTTGCTTATGAACGTATAATGCAAATCGACCTTTATTTACTTTTAACAATGATCACTTTTGTTTCTGAAACTGCACAGTAAGTGACAAATTCTTTTAGCTCTGATCTTCGTTTTCTTTCTTCCTGCCTTCCTTTCCTCCCTCACCTCCCTTTCCCTCCTTTCTTGTAAAGGTCTCACTCTGTCACCCAGGTTGGAGTGCAATAGCATGATCAT
>NW_007096994.1:0-721 GCF_000164805.1 Carlito syrichta
AAATTGAGCACAGAAGGCAATGATCAGAGGCAGGTTACAGATCAACAAAATCTCTCTTGACAGGATAGGCAGGCCTTTGAAGAAAGAAAGGAATATGACTGGCCAGGCAGAAAGAGGAAGTAGTGGAAATACATTAGCTATGTACAGTGTATCCTCATTTTTGTAGATACCCTATTTATGAATTCACCTACCTCCTAAAACTTATTTGCAACCTCGAAGTCCATACTCAAGGTACTTTTCCAGTCACTCGTAGAAATGTACATCAGAGCAGTGAAAATTTTGAGCCTAACACACATCCACTCAGCTGAGATGAAACGAGACAATACTCTGTCTTCTTGCTACAGCTGTCATACTGTGAGCAAATATCCTATTTGCTGCCTATTTAGTGCTGTTTTCCACATTTTTGTGTCTTGTGTAGGTGATTTTGCTGTTTAAAACGGCCTCCAAGCATGGTGTTGCTGAAATGTTGTCTAATATTCTAAGCACAAGGGACTGTGATGTGCCTTATAGAGAAAATGCATATATTGGACAAGCCTCCTTCAGGCAGGAGTTATACATAGTGCAGTTGTCTGTGAACTCAATGCTAATGGATTAACCATATATTAAAGAAGGTGTTCGTTAAACAGAAACACACATAAACCATTAATTGATGGATGAGCATACTGTGACCCGAGCCTCATGGGAACCACACCCTGTATTTTCCCCTGTGAGGAATGGTCCA
>NW_007096995.1:0-874 GCF_000164805.1 Carlito syrichta
ACATTCACCAAGGAGAAATGTTTAACATACATGAAACAGTCTTGAGAAATTAAAGGCATAGCAAAACAATATGACATGACATTGCCACATACTTATTAACAAACTGACATATTACTATTATATTCAGGAAGGAACTTAGCAGGGGTAAACTTTTTTTAATTCAGCAGGGGTAAACTTTTTGTTTTCAGATACTCAACTCAAATCAACATAATGAAAGTGTGGGTCACAGTGACATTTCTTTCGTTGTTTAACAATAAATCTATTGACCTAAAAAATCACCAGAGATGTAAGAAGTTGTAAATGTAGAAAAAACTTTTAAGTCTTAACACCAATTTTTTTGCAGTTTGTTAATAAGGACAGCAGTCTAACTTTCATGAATTGCAAACCTGGAAATTATAATATTAATAATATGTAAGGATCAGCTGTTCAGTTATTTGCATACACGTAGTGTTTTATTCTTCAGAATGATTCCAAACAATTTCAAAATAACTAGTGTTAGGGTATGGCATTACATTTTTCTATGGTCATGGCTCTTTGGTCTTGCATTGTTTAAGGTTTGGCAGGTGGCCAAAGGTTGTGTAAAGTTGCATGTCCATTATTGGTTGTGCATCAGAAGAGGCTGACTGAGTGCCCTTTCAACAATGCACTGGGATCCCACGCAGTCCAGCCTCAGCAGGGTTCCGAGAGTCCAGCATAGCAGAGTAGTTGGAGTGTGTGTGCAAGTGTGTGAATGTGAGTGTACAGTACAGAGAGGTTGAGTTGTCACGTAGACTCGTGCACAACAAGTTATAAAGGCCTCCTTGTCTGTGCTCTTCAACCAAGGCAGTGCAGAGGGAAACAGCAGGCCCAGCCTGCACTGAGTGGACAGCGCCCG
>NW_007096996.1:0-737 GCF_000164805.1 Carlito syrichta
CGAACTCGTATGGAAACCTCACACTCATCATACACTATGAGAAAAGTGCCAGGGGATTTAGAAGACACCCACAGCAACGAGAAAGTGTACTGCTTTTCACCAGCTCTACATGTGTTGGAAACGTCTGCCTCCATGACACACCCCTGCAGAGTTTTGTTCCCAGTTTTACATACCAAGTGCCAAGGGCACACACAGTCTTTCTTAAGGAGGGTTATGTAACAGATCAAAAGACTGCTGCTGAACACATATCAGCAGAGTGACAGCAAGGCATGGTGCTGGACTCCAGCTTTAGCCTTTGAAAGAACTATAGACCTGAATGTGAAGTTGAAACCACCTGTTCACTGACTGGTGGCCTGCTGAGTTTCCTGGGATGGAGTCTGGCAGGCAGAGGACCCTGCATACAGCAGTCACTCAATAAGGAGCTCATAGAAGAACAGCTAGTTCTGAGTGTCAGTGAGGCCAGCAGCCTCCCCGAGGACTGCCTGGGCAGGTCTTGGTGAGGATGGTCAGGGCCTGACCTGGTCACTGCCACTGCCAGAGGCCCAGGGGATGAGGGTGCCTCAGACTAAGCAAGCCTGTGGGGGTTGCTTTATCCCTACAGACCCCAAACTCCAACACAAGAGCCAGGCAGCATAGAAGGATGTCTCAACTCAGGGCCCTATAGGGTCTGAAGCATGGATGAGGAGGGACTGGTACCATGTCATGCAGCTGCTGTAGCAAATCGCCACCAACTTGGG
>NW_007096997.1:0-739 GCF_000164805.1 Carlito syrichta
GACACCCCGCAACAACTCCCACGTAACGTTAACACAGGGAAACACGCAAACGTGGTCAGAAAGAAAACATGCCAGAAAGCTCCACATACCTCCGCAGGGAAAAAGACACACATCTGGAGAATGCATTTGAAGTAGCAGTATACAGTTGCTGTCGTCAATGAAACATATCCAGTCAGTCAACTGGGATACATTTCAAAAATAAGTTAACTAACAATCAGCAACAGGATATTTTATCTAAGCACGTTTCAATAAAATAAGGGTCTGTGTTTTTATTTCGGTGTGGAAAAAAGTGGTTAAGGCTACAGCAACAAGAAGTTCTTTCTAATGACTGGCTATGGATTCAGGGCTCTGGTGTCAACTTTTGCTTCTTAATTTGTAATTTGAAAGAGGTAGGGTACAATTCAGGTGAAATATATTAATATTCATTTTACAGGAACCCTTGTTGTTCAGGCCTGTCCCCGACCGTCCCGGCACCCCGGGCAGAATCCAACTACTGCAAGTCCTGGCCCTCCCCCTCCCCTGCATCTCCCAACTCTGAAAATCTTTTTTGTTGTCGTTATTATGATGGTTGTGCAAGGTCCACTTATGAGTGAGTACATGTGATACCCAGTTTTTGCTTCCGTGAAAGGTCACCCACTAGTATAGACTCTAACTCCATCCAGGTTTCCGTGAACTTCGTGAGTTTGTTCTCGTTGTGGACTGCATATATGGCATTGTTCCTACGTACCACATATTTTGA
>NW_007096998.1:0-750 GCF_000164805.1 Carlito syrichta
GGTTTTTAAGTTTCCTGGTTTCTTGGGTCTCTCAATAGCATGCTCTTAACCTAAGTCTATTGTTGTCCTCTCAGTGACTTCATGGATTTTCAATCTTTTGTTGATTTTTGAGTTGGGTTCTCACTGTCATCCAAGCTGGAATGCAGCAGAATGCTCACGACCACTGCAGTCTCAACCAGCTAGGCTCAGGTGATCCTTCCACCTCAGGCTTCCAGTAGCTGGAACTACAGCCAAGTGCCACCACACCCAGCTGTTTTTTTGACTTATTGTACAGATGAGGGCTTGCCAAGCAACCTGAGCCACTGCAGCTGGTCTTTCAATTTAATGATGCATACTTTCTATGCACTCTTGCATAGACCCAATATTTTGCATGCATGTGTGCACATACACAAAATAATAGACTTGTATATTACTGGTCATTCTCATATATTACTATGATGCTATATAATATACATATTAAAATACTATGCTAGTATATGTTATACTAAGAATTCACTGATCAATTTTTCTTGCCTAATATGATTATATAACACTTTGAAAGTGCTTTAGAACCTGTGATACATTTTTGATATTTCAGGTCATGGTGATTGTCTGCTTTTCTATTGAATATGTAGGTAGCTTTCTGGGTATCTGCTTACAGTTTTCATCAAATTTTATCTTTGTAATTCAAATATTTATTTGTTCTTACTACTCTCTCTTTTCCTTGTAGGACTTTTTATTATTCATATGAAAGAAATTTAATACTTTTTC
>NW_007096999.1:0-752 GCF_000164805.1 Carlito syrichta
CTTGAAAACTTTGAGAGAACTCTCTTCAGAATTTTCTTTGGGGCCCATGGGCTCCCTTTTTTCTTTAGATTCTGTGAGAGAGAGAGAAAGAGAGAGGGAGAAATGAGAATGTGTTACACATTTTCCAGCACGTTTATATCATTCTTCCTGAGAGCGTTGCTTTCCTATGAACTCCCTGTGACCCTTTGGAAACTCTTTTTGGAATCTGGCATATATTTGACCTATATTCTTTAACATTTTTCACAAATCTTAAAAGGGAAATTAGAAACCTTAAATGCTTGATATCAACCAGAAAGCCCTACTGATATTTCTAACTACATTGTTGTAAATTCTTTCACCTATTAAGCCGACCAAGATAGGTTATAAAAGAGACTTTTATTCTAAAAGTAGATGGAGCCAGGCTCGGTGGCTCAGCTTGTAATCCCGTGCCTTTGGGAGGCTGAGTCGAATGGATTGCCAGAGCCCGCGGGTTCAAGAACTGCCTGGGCAGCGAGACCTCATCTCTACAATAAATCCAAAAATCAGCCAGGTGTGATAGTGCATGCCTGTAATTCTGGCTACTTGGAAGGCTGAAGCAGAAGGATCACCGGAGCCCAGCAGGTGAGGTTGCGGTGGCCAGAGAGTGGCCACTGCACTCCAGTCCGGGTGACAGAGTGAGACTCCAACTAAAAATTAAATAAATTAAATAAACAAATAAAAGTAGATGGGAACAAAAATGGTAGCATTATGGGTTTCTACACATCTTTTTTTTC
>NW_007097000.1:0-712 GCF_000164805.1 Carlito syrichta
CACAAAAACAAAAATCCGAATATCACATGTTCTCACTCATATAATGGACCTTGAACATCCAATGCAATACTATGAGAAAATGACGGATGGTACTGGGAACCTACGGGGGGGAGGGGGATGGGATTAACAGTAGCAAATATCTGTCGGGGGATGGGAAAACACTTCTTATCTACAGGGTGCCTGAATGAAACGTCATTGTACACCTACCCTTAACTGTACCCCACAAAACCATAATAAAAACTACTGATTAATAAAAAAAAAATAAATAAATAAATAAAATAAAATAAAATAATAAAAACTCTACCTCCCAGGTATATCCTCAAGAAAAATTACTGCCAATTTTCACAAAAAGACAAGTATGAAAATTTTCAAAGCAGCTTTATTCATAAGAGCCAAAAAGTGGAAACCACACAAGTTCTCACAGTAGAATAAACAAGCTGTAGTATATTCATGCAATGGAATATTACACAGCAAAATAATGAACAAACGGCTGGCATGTGTGGTAACATGGATGCTGAGTAAAAGAAGTTGTAAGTAATCATATACGCTGTATGATACCATTTATATGAAGTTCAAAACAAATCTATAGTGGCGTATGTCAGAAAAATGATTGCCTCTGGGGAGGGTGTACTGTCTTGGAAAAAGCATGATGGAGTCTTCTGGAGTATGGACATTGTTTTATATCTTTATGTACGTAGTGACTCCACATTAC
>NW_007097001.1:0-1345 GCF_000164805.1 Carlito syrichta
CCAGGTCGAGGCTGCGGTAACCGGGAGCGGCCACTGTACTCCAGTCTGGGCGACAGAGTGAGACTCCAACTCAAAAACAAACAAAAAAACAAAAACAAAACAAAAAAATCAATGTAAGGAGAATCAACCTCCTTTACACACACACACACACACACACACACACACACACACACACACACAGACAAAAAGAGGCATCCTCCATACTGATAGAAAATCCACTTTTAAAATGCTTTAAAAATAATGTTAATACAATTATTTTTAATGAACCACATGAGGGGAAAAAAGATTTGCCTACATCCAAACTCATTCCTTCATTTTTATCCAATATTACAAGACAGGTCTATTTCTTGCCTACTAAGATGAAGAAAGCTTTCACAGGTACAAGCTACCCAAAATAATGTTTAGTTTGTCCATGGTGAGAGAACCACAGTTTTACTACAATGAACCACTTGCTCACCAAGACTGGCATGGAGAACAATATCAGGACAGGCAAAGAAAAAGGAAGAAGTAGAGGGATGCAAGAAGGGAAGTAGAAAGGAAGAGAAGGGGGGGAGAAAGGATACTGTCATTCTCAGAATGGATACAAGGACATCCATGTAGCAGGCTCATTACTGAGGACTTAGCTATACCAATGCCACTCTGGCTCTCATGACTTAGTATAAATATAGATTCATTAAGGTCCCATTTTTGCAAAGTACATGAGTTTTATTAAAATGGATATTGCATTTAATTTGTTAGGCAATTGATACTGCATCTATAATTAGACATTCCATCATATTAGAAGACTACTTTATCAACATGTATGCAGTAACTCATTATTTTAATTTCCCTAAACTATGTCTCTGGAATTGCCACAAGAAAAACTGGTTTTAATAAAACACAGGATTATGTGGTGTTGGATGATTACTCCCAAAATACATTCAAGTGGGTCTGCTATGCACACTTACATAGAAATCTGAACCCAGAAAAGCTCATGGTTCAAAAATAAAGCATAAATTTAGTGTAAGGGTGCAGAGGCAAGAGAGTCTTTGGTAGTGAGCTGAAAAGTTATGACTGAGTTTCAATTCCTTTAACTGCTAACATAAACTAGAGTTAACCATTGGCATCAAAAATAAAGACTGTCAGGACAAGGAGAAAGATGGCATACGTGATGTCAGAGCATTTGAGAACACAAGTCATCTCAGGGAACACCAAGACCCTGCCTTACTCTTTATGAAAGCACCTACAATACAGGCATGTGAGTATTTCACACTATTGCTTTTTGAAGCTGGAAACTTAAAACAGATCCTGGAAAGAAGCCCAAAAGAGTGGTGATTAAAATAGCAAATGAATCCTATCAAGACCA
>NW_007097002.1:0-560 GCF_000164805.1 Carlito syrichta
GCTTTTTTTTGTAGGAAGTTTTCTTATTATGTAGTCGATTTCCTTGATTGTTATTGGTTTATTTAGGGTCTCTATTTCTTCTTGTTCCAACTTAGGTAGGTTGTGTGATGTCAGCAAGTCCTCCATTTCCTTAAGGTTTTCAAGTTTGTTTCCATACAAGTGTACGTAGTAGTCTCTAATGATCTTTTGTATTTCTTCAGGGTCAGATGTGACTTCATCTTTTGTGTTTCTGATTGTGCTTATTTGGTTTTTTCCTTGGTTTTTCTTGGTCAGTCTAGCTAGGGGACCATCGATCTTGTTTATTCTTTCGAAGAACCAGCTTTTTGTTTCATTGATTTTTTTCTATTATCTTTTTGTCTTCTATGTCCTGGATTTGGGCTTTTTATTTTGGTGATCTGGATTCTTCTGCTGAAATTAGGGTTTTTGTGGTCTTTTCTTTTCCAGCTTCTTTAGGTGGCTTGTTAGGTTTGTCAATTTTCAGTTCCTTCCGTTTTCCTCATGTGTGTTTGTAGGGGATATAAAATTTCCCCTCTTATTACAGCTTTTTAAGGCATCCCAGA
>NW_007097003.1:0-740 GCF_000164805.1 Carlito syrichta
CCCCTATAACAGTTAGAGGCAATAAGAAGATGGGGCAGCAAAGGAGGAATTTTGGCAACAGGAGGCAGCAGCAACACTGAGTTTCCAAAGGCAACAGCAACAGCTATGCTGTCAGTGGTTGAGCCTAGACCTCAGCAACATGTGGTCACATTACTGTCACCAGATGGGTTTCTATCATGATTCTTAGCTATGCCTTTTATGTTACCTAGTCCTCTTTGTTCCTATGTAAGGAACCTTCCCATCAGTTCAGTAAACAACCTTCCCATCAGTTTGGTAAACTAACCAATATGCTTTCAATAACTCCCTTTTCTGCTTGAATTAGTCAGAACTGCCCTGTTACCTGCAATTAAAAACCCTGACTGAGGCAATTAATAATAAGTAGCAGTAACCAATTATACTTTATAAAATCTTTTTACCTTAGTAGTTGATTGTTCTTTTATATAATATGCCATTATGGTCTTAAGTAACATCTACTTTATACATGGTGGTAGATTCTGACAGCAACAAAATAACTTCAAATTTCTTTATCTTTTCAAAAGCAACAACAAAAACACAATTATAATACCAATTATCTAATGGTGATCTTCACTGAGTTCGAAGTTAAGCTTTATTAAAGTTTCTTACCTGTCAATACCTAACCGCTTGACATTTCCATAAACTGAAGAGTATTTGCAACATGTCGGTAATTAACCAGAATTCATGATGTACATATCTAAAGTATTAAAACAAAAATACGATTT
>NW_007097004.1:0-1277 GCF_000164805.1 Carlito syrichta
AACAAAATGAGATTCACAATTATTTATTTTATCCCATTAGGGAATATTAGGCAAATATGTATAAAATAATATCTATAAAGCTGGGCTCGGTGGCTCAGCCTGTAATCCCGCGCCTTGGGAGGCTGAGATGAGCGAATTGCCTGAGCCTGCGGGTTCGAGACCCGCCTGGGCAACTAGGGGAGACCTCATCTCTATAACAAATCAAAAAATTAGCCGGGTGTGGTAGCGCACGCCTGTAGTAACAGCTACTTGAAAGGCTGAGGCAGAAGGATCGCCAGGCCCAGCAGGTTGAGGCTATGGTGGCCGGGAGCGGCCACTGCACTCTACTCTGGGCAACAGAGTGAGACTCTAACTCAAAAATAATAATAAAATAATAATAATAATAATAATAATAATATTTGTGTATTAATAATAATAGTAACATATTAGCTATCATTTGTTAAGCTCTTAGTTTGTGCCAGGCACTAAGCTAATTTATTAACAAGTATTTAATCCCCACAAGGGAGCCTGGTACTATGATAACTCCCAGTTTTAGATGAGAAATTGAGACCCAGAGTTGTAACTTGAACCAGGTTACCTAACTAATAAGTCTGTGTGGCACATACACATACACAAAACATACAACTTAATTTGTCCACCATTCACAGACAAATATGCAATGTGTGAATAATGTATAACTTTCTTATAACATTAATCCATAATTTCCACAAATGACCTCCAACATTTTTGTCAGTATCATCAGAGAGAGAGAGTCAGAAACAGCAGTCTTGAGTACAGTAACTGGCATATGGAAGGCATAGTTGTTTCTCTCCTCTTAAAGCGTGTGAGGTATTTTGTATTGTTCAGAGCTGCAGCCTCAGCTCAGAATAGTAGTTGGTACATCAAAGGTGGTCCACATCAGTGGGAGGAATCATGTTTAATGAGGAAGAAACAGTGACTTATGTAACAACTAGGTTATGGCCACGCATGTAAACAGAAGAGAACAGTTAAGGTCTAGAAGTCAATTTTATATGAAATAGATAAATAATTTAGACAACATTATTTGACCTAAATTATTTAGATAAATGTCTGGATTTCTTAAAATTTGCAAAACAATTATTCCGAATAGTTCTGCTTTCAGTATCAATGCATTTTAAAATCATGTTATTTCTGAACTCAATTGTCCAACTAACTTTACACCTACCATACAACTAACTCCCATTTGTAGAAACCTTAACACTGGCAAAGCACTCCCATACATGTTGTCTCTGAGCCTATATAATCACAAGTGGGTATGG
>NW_007097005.1:0-901 GCF_000164805.1 Carlito syrichta
CCACTCCCGGCCCACGCAGCCTCAACATGCTGGGCTCCAGCACAGCCTTCCAAGTAGCTGGAACTACAGGAAAGCACTACCAAGCCTGGCTCATTTTTTGATTTATTGTAGAGATGAGGTCTCGCCAAGTTACCCAGGTGGGTCTCGAACCTGCGGACTCAGGCAATCCACTCACCTCAGTCTCCCAAAGGCGTGGGATTACAGGCTGAACCACCGGACCCGGCCAGGCTTTTCTTTTGTATGACTAAATTCTAAGACAACATGATCTCTCTCTTATATTTCCTATAAACTTCCATGTCATCATTTTTCTCATTGAAAGGATTAAACTGAAAGTTGCTATAATTTTTTAAAAATTCCCCTTATCTTCTGATAGACGAAACCATCAATGGAAAGTCAAAAACTAAATAGCTGATCAATTAATAAATGTCCACTATTTCTTTGTTTGTTGTTTCAACTTTGTGAAGTAAATAATTCCAGTTATCTACATTTTAAAGATGAGATAAAATAAGCCTAAGCGAGCATAAGTGACTTGTATAAGTTAGAAGTCATGCGTGTATACTTTTAATAAGTTAATACATTCTACAACTAGGAAAAATACCATATGTATCAGATACCCAAAGTTGCTGTTTTTAATTCAAATTTATAGTAAGAAATGCACTTTATATCATGACCCAATGCAAACACACACTTATTCACTTATATATTTATCTCTGTATATATAACTTTATAGTATGTTTTATTCCTTATGTTTATTTTTACTTTAATTCCATGTAATTCAATTATATGTCTATTATAAAAATGCGGGTCATGACCTAATGAATTGATTTCATGACTCACTGATGGTGACCAATAGTTTGGAAAATCTGCTGTGCATGATATCATCTCTATGTCAATTTTGTAC
>NW_007097006.1:0-766 GCF_000164805.1 Carlito syrichta
ACAAAGAACTTATTTCCATATGTTCTCACTCATAAGCAGAACTTGAACAATTATAATGCTATAAGAAAGCGATTGGCAGTAGTGGGAAACTGTAAGGGGAGGGGGAATGGGATTGGCAGTTAAGGGAAACTGCCAGGGGAAGGAGAGGCACACCTCATCAACAAGAGTACCTGCATAATCAATATTTGAATACCTAACCCTGAATTGTACCCCATGTCTTTATAATAAAATAATAATAATAATTAATAAAGGAGGCTCAGAAAAAACTAAAAACAAAAAAGAAACTCCAACTCAAAAAAAAAAAGTTCAGCAAAAATGTATAAAAATCCATGTTAAGCATTAATACCCTCAACCTCATTACTCATTTCTATAGTTATCAACCCTAAGAAAAAAATCTAAAATATGGCTAACATACCACATAAGAAGATGTTCAATATGTTGTTATCAGTAGGAGGAAACAGCTGGAAATAACAAATACTCAATAAGAAAACATGAGTAAATAAACAATTCTACATTTTGCTAGGAAAAAAAAACCGGTACATTTCATGGGACTGCCACCTCCGTAAGTTGTTCCTTTAAAGAGCTGCCTGGGAGACATAAAGATGTGTGCATGTGTGGTGAGCCATGGCCTTCATTCCTGGACGGTCAGGCAGCAAGCCAACCACGCTGAGGGGGCCCTGCATTACTGCCCAAGGAGAAGTTCTATTCTCTCTCCACAAGGGTGGCTTTCCAGTTCAGTCAGTTTCGCTTGAGTCTGGAGCCCTGA
>NW_007097007.1:0-1086 GCF_000164805.1 Carlito syrichta
CCCCAGATCATCAGCTGGGAGCCCTTGGGTCCTGCAAAGGGGTCCGAAAAAAAAAAAAATCAGTGAATTTCCAGCATGTATAGATTTCATGGTTTTGCCCCAGATCTGACTAATCTCAGGAATACTTGCAGGTCTGGTATCACAGGTCCATACCCCTGCCTACCAGGGGTGGTTGGAGTGGACTTGAGGCTGCCTGGCTGGCTTGGGGACCCTGTTCTGCCAATGTCTCCCCCTTTTTATAATCCTGTGGGCTTCTGCAATCGGCAGTCCTGGCCTCCCATCCTGAATGTGTTCACTGACTGCCCACTCACATCTGAGGGAGACTTCCTATGCCTGGTTCTCAGGGAGGAGCTTGGGCCTGGGAACCATCTTGTCTGAATTTGGAAGTTGGATGTCATCTGACATGGGGTGGGGATGGAGCATATGCAGACCACATCTGTTCTGTGCCAGGGCTCAGCCTGGGGCTGTCACACTCATTTTTCAGATGCTAACGCTGAGGTTGGCCTCACAATAGTGCCAGGTCCAGACTTGCACCACCTGGAACACTGAATGCCTTCTGAGAGGTGGGCTGGTGCAAAAAGACAGGTGTTCATCCCATGTGGGAAGAGCCATGGGCAGCACGTGTGCCTACCTGGAACCATGCCTCCACAAACACATCCACTTCACCTTGTACCTTGCTGCCCACAGCCCAGTGATGCCTTGGGTGGGAAGCTTTGATGTCTCTTGTAGTTTTGAAAGTCAAATAAGGGATGAGAGCTGAGATTCATAAACTACTTGCAAATTACAATGTTCACTGATTATAGTATGTGTTCCCTGAGACCCACTCTCCATCACCACTCTATATGATGATGCAATGGGTACGTGTCTCTGCCACCCTGAGTACAAGATACAGGGACAACAGTGAGGACCAACAGAAAAAAATAGAAGGAAATAAGATAGACCAGAAGAGAAAAAAAAGAAAAAGAAAACCGAACTCATAAAAGCAGAAACTCAAGCCAAATACCAATTGAACACACACACACAGACATATAAACATACCCCAAAACAAACTTGGGAAAAACAGCAAAGTGAAACACAACAAACAAA
>NW_007097008.1:0-782 GCF_000164805.1 Carlito syrichta
CCTCCTGTTACTGCCCCTTGTTGTTGCTATTGTTGTTTTTCTTCAAAACTACACAGTAAAGGAAAACAAAATATTTGCTTTGCAACGTCACAGCAAAAAAACCTACCATGGCAGCTAGAACGTGGCCAATTTATAACAGACAGGCTCATGCAGTCCATCTAGAAAAAGAGGACGCAGGAAGGATTCGGCCCTGACATGCTCTGGGCAAGTGATTTTGAGAAGAGAGTTCACCCCGCTGCAGCCAGAGGGAAGAACGAGGAAAAACATTCCAGAAGCTCTGTCAGCAGGCCACCATCTTGGCCACAGAAAACTAAACCAGACCCACCAAAGTTGAAAAGTCACCGTTTCTGTAGTAAAGTCACTTTAATTCAGACTTTATTAACAAGTGACAATTTATTGCTGTGGAATAAACATCCTTTTGACTCATGGAAAAAAGGACACATACAACCTGAAGACAATTTGATTTGTCTTTATTGGATGCTATGCCACACATGATATTTACAGATGTAATTAAACAGAATTTATAAGACTGCTGTGGTGGAACATTTTAAGAAGTTAATCTGAAAGACTCATAATGAAACCATCAATTCATATGTGTTACAATATAATCATTCATTTATAACTTTTCAGCCATTATCCATGATAGTTCATTTCATAAAAACTCTATTTTCGAGAAGAGGTTAAGTCCGAGGAAATACAAAAAAAAAATTCAGAAAAATATTTCCACATCTAGTCCGAATCTTCCATAGTTCTGTAAAAGAAATTATAGATATTCTCAATAG
>NW_007097009.1:0-640 GCF_000164805.1 Carlito syrichta
GTGTGAAATCACCCTCGAGTGCAAGCCAATTTCTTAAAATCCTAGCACCTAACCAGGGTGGACTGGGGGATTGTCCTTTGAATATTAAACATCACATTTCACTGCATGACAGTGGGGTCCCTCTGGCCTGGTTGAAGGTGCTGTGGATTAAACAGACTGTTGATGAAAGATGCCAAATACTGTCAAATATTTAAGATGGTTTATTCTTAGCCAAACGTGAGTGACCTGGGCCCATGGCATCTGCCTATATGTTGATCCTGAGAGCGCGTGCCCACCATAGTTAAATGATAGCTTGGCTGTATACAATTTAGGAGGACACACGTTACAAGAAACCATAAATCAATACATGTGAGATGTATACTGGCTTGATCCAGGCAGGCAGGACGCTTCCAAGAGGCCAGGGCAGAGACTGGAGGTGCATTAAAAGATTTCCTGAGCTGGGCACGGTGGCTTACACCTATAATACCATCACTTTGGGGGGGCCAGGGTGAGAGGATTGTCTGAGCCTATGGATTCGAGAGAAGCCTGGGCAACTTGGCGAGACCTCATCTCTACAATAAATTTAAAAAAAAATTAGCCAGGCTCGGTGGCTCAGCCTGTAATCCTATGACTTTGGGAGGTGGAGGTGAGTGGATTTGCC
>NW_007097010.1:0-775 GCF_000164805.1 Carlito syrichta
GAGCCTGCCCTCCAAAAGATAATTGCTGTTTTGTGGGGGGGATATCCCTCATATACTTGATCTTCAAATGAAGACAATAACAAGGTGAGAATATCTCCTAACATATACAACTCTCAGTCATTTAACTGAAAATGCACTAATTCTTTTCTCAGAAGAAAAAGTAAAGTCCTTGCTGTGGTCTGAATATTCGTGTCTCCTCCAAAATTCATGGTGGAACTCAGACCCCAAAGCAACAGTAGTAAGAGGTAGGATCTTTTAGGAGGTGATTAAGTCATGTGAACTCCAACTTAATAAAGGGATCAATGCCTTGTAAAAGGGCTGCAGGGACGAGCTGGTCACTTTTGCCTTTCTGCTCTTCCACTATGTGAAGAGACAGTAAGAAAACCATCCAAATACTGATGCCTTGGTCTTGGGCTTCTCAGCCTCCAAAAATGAAATGTAATTTTCTGTTCCTTATAAATTACCCAGTCTCAGATGCCTTGATATAGCAGCACCAATAAATGAAGACAGTCCTTCGTTTATTCTTCTTATATCCTATAACTTAATACTGTGACATAAATAAGAGAGAAAGAAAACAGAGATACTTGGTTGACACACACACACACATGTGTTCAGAATAAAATAATGAGGAAATACTCTGACAATATCAGTCCTGGTTTTCTGTGACTGGTCACGTAATCATAGCTGCCATTTGGAGCTACCTTTGTTTGCTGCTCATTCTGTATTCCCTTTCTCTTCAGCAGGAACTCCAGCTGGTTGTGGTTCTTCACCTTGC
>NW_007097011.1:0-770 GCF_000164805.1 Carlito syrichta
AAATATATATGCACCCAACATAGGTGCACCAACTTTCATAAAGCAGCTTCTTGGAAAACTAAAGAAAGATATTGGCTCTAACACTATCATAACTGGGGACTTCAATACCCCACTCACAACCCTAGACAGATCATCAGGACAAAAAATCAGCAAGGAGATCCGGAACCTCAATGTAACTTTGGACCAAATGGACTTAATTGATACCTACAGAACACTCCATCCAAAGACCACAGAATACACATTCTATTCATCACCACATGGAACATATTCTAAGATTGACCACATACTCGGCCATAAAGCAAGCATAAGCAAATTTAAAAGGACCGAAATTCTACCAAACACCTTCTCGGACCACAGTGGAATAAAAATAAACATTGATACCAACAAAGTCCCCCCAAAACCCACAAAGACATGGACACTAAACAGCATGATGCTAAACAACTCCTGGGTCAATGATGAAATCAAAACAGGGATCAAAAGATACCTGGAAACAAATGAAAATGAAGAAACATCTTACCAAAATCTCTGGGATGCCCTGAAAGCTGTAGTAAGAGGGGAATTTATATCCCTACAAACACACATGAAGAAAATGAAAGGAACAGAAATTCACAACCTAACAAGCCACCTAAAGAAGCTGGAAAAGCAAGACCACAAAAACCCTAATTCAGCAGAAGAATCCAGATCACCAAAATAAAGCCCAAATCCAGGACATAGAGACAAAAGATATACAAAAATCATGAAACAAAAGCTGGGTTCTTCGAAGGGTAAAC
>NW_007097012.1:0-713 GCF_000164805.1 Carlito syrichta
CGAATTTCTGTATTGTCATTTCCAGGTCTGAGAAGAATGATGTTGGTAGCTTAATGGGTATTGTGTTGAATCTGTAGATTGCCTTTGGTAGGATGGACATCTTAACAATGTTGATTCTTCCTATCCATGAGCATGGAATAATTTTACATTTGTTTGTGTCTTCTTGGATTTCTTTAAACAGTGTTTTGCAATTTTCATTGTAAAGGTCTTTCACTTCTCTGGTTAGGAAGATGCCAAGATATTTCATTTTTTTGGTGGCTACTGTGAATGGGATTGTGCTTTTTATTTGGTTCTCTGCCTGCTTGTTGTAGAGGAATACAATTGTCTTTTGCACATTTATTTTGTACCCTGAGACCTTCCTTTATAGGTGTAAGCAAGTTTTTGACAGATTCTCTTGGATTTTCAAGGTATAGGATCAGCAAAGAGGGATAACTTGACTTCCTCTTTTCCTATTTGGATACCCCCGATTTCCTTCTCTTGTCTAATTGCCTGAGCTAGGACTTCCAACACAATATTGAACAAGAGGGTTGAGAGTGGGCAGCCTTATCTTTGTTCCAGTTTCAGGGGAAATGATTCCAGTTTTCTGACCATTTTAGCAATATGCTAGCTGTGCGTCTGTTGTAGATGGCACTTACTGTTTTTGAGGTATGTTACTTCTATACCTAGATGTTTGAGTGTTTTTATCAGGGATGCAGTATTTTATCAAAATATTT
>NW_007097013.1:0-550 GCF_000164805.1 Carlito syrichta
AATAGTAACATAAAAAAAGCACTTTTATTTCATGTTTCATGAGGACATATTTTGGTACTTGTAAATGTAAATAGAAGTTGTAAATCTCTATTAAACATGAACTAGGCCGGGCTTGGTGGCTCAACCTGTAATCCCCCACTTTGGGAGGCCGAGGTGAGTAAATTGCTTGAGCCCGCGGGTTCCAGACCCCCCCCGGGCAATTTGGTGAGACCTCATCTCAAAAATAAATCAAAAAAATACTACCCGGGCGTGGTAGCGCTCACCTGTAGTTCCAGTTACTTGGAAGGCTGAGGCAGAAGGATCGCCGGAGCCCAGCAGGTGGAGGCTGCGGTGACCAGGAGCAGCCACTGCACTCCAGTCTGGGTGACTGAGTGAGAATCCAACTTAAAAACAAACATGAACTAGAAGAACAAAATGTAAAAATATCTTATCTTTCATCATATAAATGCAAGGAAAAGTATGATGATATGAAATGGAAGATAGAATGTGTTGTACTATGCAAAAGAAATTGGATGCCTATGACAGAATGCCATATTAAAATTTCCAATAT
>NW_007097014.1:0-482 GCF_000164805.1 Carlito syrichta
CCAGTTGAGTAGATTTTAACCCATGGACATGTGACTTCTTGTGCACACACTCATTTAAAGCCTGGAATGCATACACTCAGGAGGTGTTTTGTGGGTGTATGTTTGTCAATAGATTTTCTAAAGGGATTTCTAGTAGGCAAGTGTTTATCTTTAATAATGTAGGTGGTTGAAAACATATGAAATCATGAATGATAGTACACTGGTCTAAATTTCAAACATTCTTGGAAGACTCAAACACAGATATGCCATTTAGCATTCCCCTTTCTCACATCCCACACATAATTTCCTTTGAGGGATTTAGCAGTAAATCATCTTTGGGTTTGCGCAGAGCTGAGAACTGTATCATCACTCCTAAGCCAGTATCTCACATCCTCTCTGGTCATTACTGTTGGTAGTTATTGGGAAAAGTGTATGAAGTAAATTTATAAATAAGTTTTAAAGATGCACTTATACAGATCTGATTCATTGGAAGATGTTGCTGC
>NW_007097015.1:0-1143 GCF_000164805.1 Carlito syrichta
AACTCCCAGCACCCCAGGAACCCTTCACATCATCATCAGAACCATCAATGAGATACAGACTTGCAAGACAAGATGAAGACTAACAGCACCTGGGCAGAGGATTCCTTCTGATAGGTACGCCCTCCACCTGCTATCCATGCCAAGCCTGGGTCCCGCCACTCTCCCTTCACCAGCCTGCAGCGCCAGAGATGACCACTTCCTGCCTGAGCTACCACCCACTTTACTGGCTCCTTGCTCTTTGTTATTCTGAGGAAGTGGGCTCCACCCAGGCGTGTGTGTACAGGCGCATGCAGAAAGGGTGCAGTGACTCTGTCTTGGAGCATGCGCAGGGGAACCCCAGGAATACTCCCAGGACTTGAGCTCACGGGACTTGGCTGTGCTTCTCCACAGGTGAAGCTCTCAGCACTTCTTCCCTCCCTTCTCTGTCACTTCGGAGAAACTTGTGTAGCACTTACTGCTCCCTTCTGGCCTCTCCACCCCCATGATTTCAGTAAACTCTGTTCACAGTCTGTATATTCAGCATTTGTGAGTTCAAATGTTGTACGTGTGCATACATGGCCTGTACAGCACGGATTTGGCGAGGAGGAGAATGCATGTGGTTCTTGGTGGCTGCGTGCCTGTGTTTTGTGTCATGTGCATCATGGGTGCACACGCATGTGCATGTTTTGGTGTGGATGCCATGCTGGTGTTTGTAGGCATTGTGCTCTGTTCAATGTTGGTTTGTATATTCCTTCCCACGTGTGTGCAATTCTAGGAGCCTGTGTGTCTCTGTGTATGTGTTCGAGGAAGTTGGGCCGGTGTCATTTGTTTTGTCATTGGATAATTAGAAGACAGTACAACTAGGTGACTTCCTGGACATTGCTACTTGGCTTGTTTTCTTTTGCTTGAACATTTTAGAGTTTTTTGTTTGTTTGTTTGTTTGAGTTGGAGTCTCACTGTGTCGCTCAGACTGGAGTGCAGTGGCCACTCCCGGCCACCGCAGCCTCGACGTGCTGGGCTCCGCCGATCCTTCCGCCTCAGGCTTCCAAGTAGCTGGAACTACAGGCGCACGCTACCTCACCCGGATAATTTTTTGATTTATTGTAGAGATGAGGTCTCTCTTGCCCAGCAATCCACTCACCTCAGCCTCCCAAAGGCGCAGGA
>NW_007097016.1:0-734 GCF_000164805.1 Carlito syrichta
ATCCCAGATAGATCTAGAGTCTTAGGCAACTTTGTTTGATTTATTTTTCAAAATAATTTAAAGTTTAGTTTTTAAAATGTAAATTTTAAATTGATAAGTTGATGTGCAATTCACAGAAAAAAGGTAAAAGGAAATTTCAGTATCGCTAGGTATTACTGTTTTGAAATCTAACATTTACCATATCTAGAGGGTCAATAATTTTATCAAAATACTATCAAAATTATTGTTCATTAGGGAAGATTTTTAAATGTACTGTTTTTATTATATTAGGCATGCATTATGTCAACTTTGCATCTCACTGTAAATGTAGACATTAAAAATATTTTATACATAAGATAATCTCTCAGATGATTATTTTTGTTTCATTTTATTCTTATATTCATTCAACAAACACTTGAGTCTAGATTATATGATCAATATTAGATATACAAAGTAGAATAAGACATGATTTTTATCTTCAAACAGGTTAAAAAGAATATATTTAGATGGATACAAACAAATTAATATGCTAAGAAGAAAAATAAACAGAGAAGAGAGTTGGTGGTTGCTTTAAACAGATACAGTGGCATGGGGAAGTTAGGAGAGTCTTGGAGGGGCAAGGCCCACTGGCATGGCCGCAGTTGGACATGGCCAAAATAGTAGACTCCGTGGAGAAGGGACTGCTGGAGGGAGCCAAGTGTGAGACCTTCAAATGCTGCGATAAAGGGCATCTGTGAAAAGAGGTTGAGACATTC
>NW_007097017.1:0-801 GCF_000164805.1 Carlito syrichta
TTCATTCCTGGTATGCAAGGCTGGTTCAACATTCATAAAACCATACAAGAAATTAAATACATCAATAGATGTCAAAACAAAAACCACATGATCATATCATTAGATGCAGAAAAAGCTTTTGATAAAATCCAGCACCCTTTCTTGATAAAAATCCTTGAACATCTAGGCATACGGGGAACATACTTCAAAATAATAAAAGCCATCTACGAGAAACCCACAGCCAGCATACTCTTAAATGGACAAAAATTGGAACCAATTCCCCTGAAAACTGGAACTAGACAAGGATGCCCACTCTCACCCCTCCTATTCAACATAGTATTGGAAGTCCTGGCTAGAGCAATCAGAGAAGAGGAGGCAATCAGAGATATTCAAATAGGAAAAGAGAAAGTCAAGTTATTTCTCTATGCAGGTGATATGATTGTGAAAACCCAAGATAATCTGTCAAAGGCCTCCTTACATTGATAAAGGCCTTTGGCAAAGTCTCAGGATACAAAATAAATGTACAAAAGGCAATCGCATTTCTCTACACCAATGATAAACAAACAGAAACCCAAATAAAAAACACAATTCCATTCACAATAGCCACACACACAAAAAATGAAATACCTTGGCATCTTCCTAACCAGAGACGTGAAAGACCTTTACAATGAAAATTACAAAACACTGCTCAAAGAAATCAAAGCTGACACAAACAAGTGGGAAAATATCCCATGCTCATGGATCAGAAGAATCAACATTGTGAGATGTCCATCTTACCTAAGGCAATCTACAAATTCATGCAATACCCATTAAAATTACCAA
>NW_007097018.1:0-490 GCF_000164805.1 Carlito syrichta
GCTTATTAGTCTGTTATTAATTTCCATCACAGTATTCTTTACTGCTGTTATTTCTGACATCAGCTCCTTCCTATTTTCCTCTTGTCTGTCCTCAATTTTTAAAATTCTCTCCATTAATGTCTTGATGTCTGGGTTTACTGCATGTGACCAGTCATTCTGGGGGCTCTTCATTGTTTGTGTTCCAGAATCTGTTTTCTCAGTGTCTGATCTCCCAGAGGTCTGTGTGAGATCTATATTCTTCTTTTGGTTTTTCTTCATTTGTGCAGTTTTTCCCCCTCCCTACTTTTTCCTTCCCTCCACGTCACCGTCTTCTTTAATTCTGTTATTCATGGGTAAAGGGATTGGTTTTACTTCTGTTTGTTCAATCTCCTATTCTTTATGTATGCCCTCTTACTTTGTTCAATTCTGGAGTTGCACTGTAGGTTGGGGGTGGTCCTTTTTGCAGTTTGAGATTTACTTATGGGGGGAGCTATGATTCAAAATCTATCAG
>NW_007097019.1:0-587 GCF_000164805.1 Carlito syrichta
CATTTCCTAGCTCAGCCAAAGATAAACAAATGAGAGGAACCCAAGCCAAAAAGTGCCATTCAGACTGTGATTTGGGTTAATATACTACCCCAGGGTAGCAATGGATTTGTGACTGGACAGACACAGGAAGGAAATGAGGTTATGGAAGTCAAGTGAATTGGTGATGATGTATCATCATTTATAAACAAGCACATTCCTTACATGAATGGGAAGGTGTTTCCGTGGTGAACAGAGTCAAATCCTCCTTTGAGGTGTTTTTTTAAAGCATTCAAAAGAATGGAGATCTGGTGGGAACAATGAGAATCTTTAAAGTTTCTGTCTCTAGCCCTGTGAGGGAAAGTAGAGGAAGATGCAATAAACGTCAGCAAGAGAAGACTAATGACCTGAAGTACTTTGAATGTGGTTGACTGCCGGTCTTTCGGGAACAGAACGGTTGGAAGTTTGCTGTTGTTCTGAGTTTCCTCTTTAAGATCGGGGGTAAATTATTTCTTGGGAAGCTACTTCTCACTGTAAGCTCTTTCGATATCTGTGCTGATAATCTAATCTGAATATATTTGGGCTTTATTGAGACCTTCCCTTTGAAATGG
>NW_007097020.1:0-406 GCF_000164805.1 Carlito syrichta
AAAGCTCTAAAAATTGACCTTCCATATGACCCTGCAATCCCCCTACTGGGAATATACCCTGAAGAACACAAATCACTCTATAAAAAAGATACCTGCACACGTATGTTTATCGCAGCATTGTTCACAATAGCAAGAACCTGGAAACAACCATGCTGCCCATCCAAAGAGGACTGGATTAGAAAAATGTGGTACATATACACGATGGAATACTACGCAGCCATAAAAAAGAACAAAATCATGAATTTCACTGCAACCTGGATGGAACTAGAGTCTATAATACTGAGTGACCTCTCACAAAAACAAAAATCCGAATATCACATGTTCTCACTCATATAATGGACCTTGAACATCCAATGCAATACTATGAGAAAATGACTGATGGTACTGGGAAACTATGGGGGGGAGG
>NW_007097021.1:0-649 GCF_000164805.1 Carlito syrichta
TCACCAGAAGACAAATATATTAGAAAATTCAAATCAGCTTCCTTTGTTCAAATCAAAATTGACATCTCAAAAGTATCCCCAAACAGACATAATCAACCATGCCTTACTCAACAGAAAAGGAGGAATAAGTCTTCTACATTTGTGCTGTGATGCAAAATATCTTCATAAGTAGCACAGTAATAAAACGTGATTTAAAGATGTTTTTATGAATGCAAAAATAAATGTCTTCAGTAATTTCTATCAGGAAAATACTTTAACTTGCTCTTTGGTCAAGGTTGACTGTCGTTAAATATGTTTGTATCTTTCTAGAATGTAACACTAAGATAAAATTTATAAAGTAGGTAGCTGAAGAGGGTGAATCTACTAAGAGCAAAGAGGATGATTTCAACAGGCACAAGTTCAAAGCATCTGAGTCTTGCTCATGTACATGCTGACTTAATTGGAGTTACCCAGGGAACAACCACCATGTAGATCCCAGGAGAGAGAAGATGGATGTACTGAGATGGAATGAATCACAGATTCTCAATTCTTTAATTTAGGAGATAGGCATTATGTCACTAGCCATTACCTTTAATCTGAAACAATAAATAACACAGGTATTAAAGAGAAAAAGGTTTCTCAGACTCCTTAATAATTGGATAGATATTTA
>NW_007097022.1:0-790 GCF_000164805.1 Carlito syrichta
AGCAACGAGTCCTCCCTTGGCCCCAGCACAGTCCCAAGCCTGGAGTTGAAACAGTTGAAGGACGAGTCCCTAGAGATCCCTCTTTTCTCTCCCCATATCTGGGCAAACTGAAAATTCATACTACCAGAAACAGTGCTTGGAGAGGCACTTTCCCCTCCTCACCATTTCCCCAAGTCTGTGTGGCGATTTTTCCACTATCTGCCTTCATGTTGTTACTAATTCTCAAATCTAAGAGATGGACTGAGTTATTTTTAAATGGGTAGACTGAAAAGGCACCAAAAGCATTCTCACAGTCCAACACGTTCATCCCCAGAGCACTCTTACTTGGCCGGCCAGGAGAAACTCTGGCTCTGCAAAAGTCAAGCCGAAAGCAAATTTCATCCCTTTCCTTGTACCAAAAAGAAAAACAGCAAAAATGGTTTTACAAGAAGTCCAAGACTCTTTAACATGAATTTAAACTTCTTTCTGAAAGCTAAGGATATTCCTTCTCAAAGCTTTGTGTTTTCAAGGATAACAGGAGAGGTAAGGAGAGCAAGGGAGCAGGAGCAGGAGCAGGAGCAGTAGAGAGCCAGGATATATTCATTCTATTTTTAAAACACTCGCCCACAGTTTGAAGTAAAGGAACACTCTGATTCTGTACTCCAACCTCTATCACCTTCTGCTGAACACAAGAACCAGAACCTGCACACATACACGGCACCGCTTCTGGATTTGGGGACTGCCGGGCGCCAATACTCCAAGGACAGGCGAGCTCACCAGCCACTCCTCCGGAGACCCTGGTGGCCCTGCC
>NW_007097023.1:0-682 GCF_000164805.1 Carlito syrichta
GGAGGTGGAAATGTTAGATCTTGCAAGATCCAGTCCTTGGAATAAAAAAGGCTGTCTGTGTCAAAAAATAAAAATAAAAATAACTGAAAGAGACGGGGATCACTCTGTCACCCAGGCTGGAATACAATGACACAATGGTAGCTCACTGCAGTCTCAAACTCCCAGGCTCAAGTGACCCTTCTGCCTCAGTCTAACCATGTTCGGCTATTTTATTTTATTTTTTGTAGAGATGGGGTCTCGCTATGTTGCCCAGGCTGGCCTAAAGCAATCCTCCTGCCTACGCCCTCCCAAAGTGCTGGAATTACAGGCATGAGGCTCCGCACCCCTTGTGAGAAGTTGCAAACTACCAAATAAACCTTATATCTGAGAACATCTTTCAGGCTCCCCTGGGAGATGTCCTCCAAGTCTATGTGCCAATCCTTGGTATATCCTGTCCCAGGATGTGACATTGTCCACATCCCAGCTCCCTGGCCCTTAACACTCCCCAGAGCATGGAGAATGAAACCCCAACACCAGGCTGAAAGGCTGTGCTCACATCCCCATTGCCTGGTGAAGCCCTACAGCAAGATCACCCAGCTCCGAGATCTCCCCTCTGATAATATCTCAGTCCCGTCAGGTGTGGTGGCTCAAGTCTATAAACCCAGCACTTTGGAAGTCAAAGCAAGAGAATTGCCTAAGCCCA
>NW_007097024.1:0-464 GCF_000164805.1 Carlito syrichta
ATTTTTTTTTTTTTTTTTTTTTTTTTTTTTTGAGTTGGAGTCTCACTCTGTCACCCAAACTGGAGTGAAGTGGCCGCTCCCGGCCACTGCAGCCTCGCCTGCTGGGCTCCGGCGATCCTTCCGCCTCAGCCTTCCAAGTAGCCGGAATTACAGGCGCACGCTACCACGCCCGGCTGATTTTTTGATTTATTGTAAAAATGAGGTCTCGCTGCCCAGGTGGGTCTCGAACCCGCGGGCTCAGGCAATCCACTCACCTCAGCCTCCCAAAGGCGCGGGATTACAGGCTGAGCCACCGAGCCCGGCTTCTAAAAAATTTTTAAAAAATTAACTGGGTATGGAGGCTGAGGCAGATGGATCACCTGAGCCTAGACGGTTGAGATTGCACTGAGCCATGATAGTCCACTGCACTCCAGCCTGGACAACAGAGTGAAACCCTGACTTGAAACAGAAAATGTAAAAAATGA
>NW_007097025.1:0-699 GCF_000164805.1 Carlito syrichta
CCGAACGGAATACAAAAGAAAGCAGGAGTAGCCATCTTAATTTCAGACAAAATACCCTTCAAACTATTAAAAATCAAGAAAGATACAGAAGGCCACTACATAATGATAAAAGGCTCAATCCATCAACAAGAAATATCTATTCTAAATATATATGCACCCAACATAGGTGTGCCAACTTTCATAAAGCAGCTTCTTGGAAAACTAAAGAAAGATATTGGCTCTAACACTATCATAACTGGGGACTTCAATACCCCACTCACAACCCTAGACAGATCATCAGGACAAAAAATCAGCAAGGAGATCCGAAACCTCAATGTAACTTTGGACCAAATGGACTTAATTGATACCTACAGAACACTCCATCCAAAGACCACAGAATACACATTCTACTCATCACCACATGGAACATATTCTAAGATCGACCACATAATTGGACACAAATCAAGTATAAGCAAAGTTAAAAGGACTGAAATTCTGCCATGCACCTTTTCGGACCACAGTGGAATAAAAATAAACATTGACACCAACAAAGTCCCCCCAAAACCCACAAAGACATGGACACTAAACAGCATGATGCTAAATAACTCCTGGGTCAATGATGACATCAAAATAGAGATCAAAAGATACCTGGAAACAAATGAAAATAAAGAAACATCTTACCAAAATCTCTGGGATGCCTTAAAAGCTGTAATAAGAGGG
>NW_007097026.1:0-603 GCF_000164805.1 Carlito syrichta
ATACCAACTATCAGGTGATAAACAGACACAAGGCCGGAGAGAATACACATAAGAAAGATTCCCTAAAGAATATTGATAGCTACACAGAGACAGACCAATATAAAAATGAATCAGTGTAAGTCAGAAGGCAAACAACAAACATGATCAAAATAAACAGTCAAAATGATAAAATCATAAGTCACAATAAGAGATCAGAGTGAAATCACTTCAGCTCTGATCTCTAGCCTCTCCTCTTTGTTTTTCCATTGCAGGCAGCTAGGTTTACTCACAGCTTGGGTTTGGCTGCCTGGGAGTTGCTTTTATCTGATTCAGCTTAGGGGTGGGGCTTTGTCTCCTGTTTAGCAACATTACCTTAGGAACCAAGGTGAGTTTGCTGATAGATGGGCAAGGCAATGGAAATCTCTGCCTGGGTAAAGGCGGAGGCAGATTCTCTTTTGTAGATTCCTTTCTCTCCACTTGTTTGGGTCCTCAAGCTTGGGGTCATGGGCTGAGTGCCTCAGCAAGGGTGGGCCCGGAGCTCCAGAGCTCCAAAGCACCAACAGGCAGGTGGTGAGTGGTGAGAGTGGCCCTTGGCCCCCCCACAGGGTACTTCAGCCAGGAATG
>NW_007097027.1:0-393 GCF_000164805.1 Carlito syrichta
ATAAATCAAAAAATCAGCCGGACCTGGTAGTGCATGCCTGTAATTCCGGCTACTTGGAAGGCTGAGGCGGAAGGATCGCCAGAGCCCAGCAGGTCGAGGCTGCAGTGGCCGGGAGCGGCCCCTGCACTCCAGTCAGGGTGACAGAGCGACTCTCCAAATCAAAAAAAAAAAAGATGTTTTCCACTATTTGTGATTTTAGGCAGTGTTTACCATTCAATGTTTCCTATACAGCACCCCATCAATGACAGGGTGCTATGTGTCTTGGAGATCTAAGGGACTGTGTTTTTTATAAGTGATAAAAGATAAAAGAAGTACTTGGCCACTTTATATTTGATATGGGGAGGGCTTTCTTTTCTTTGTAACCAGAAATCATTTAAGTGAAGTATATTAGTT
>NW_007097028.1:0-1211 GCF_000164805.1 Carlito syrichta
CATCTCACACCATATACAGAAATCAAAATAGATTAAAGACTTAAATTTAAGACCTGGAACTATAAAATTACTAGAAGAAAACACACACAAGAAAATATTGACAACTTAGGTTTTGGCAATGACTTTCAAAATATTACCCTCAATATATGGTCAACACAAGCCAAAACTAGGTAAATGGGACTACATCAAATTAAAAAGCTTCTGCCCAGCCAAGGATACGATTGACAGAGAGCAGAAGCAACCTACAAATTGGGAGAAATTATCTGTAAACCTTATATCTGATAAGCAGGTCATGTCCAAAATATATAAGAAACTCAAGCAACCCAACAGTAAGAAAACAAATAGCCAGTTTAAAAATCAGGCAAAAATACTTGAATAAACATTTCTCAAAAGAAGAGACATACAAACGGCAAAAAGATCTATTAAAATGTTTTTAATATCACTCATCCTCAAGGAAATATATATTAAAACCACAATGAGTTATACTCTCATACCTGTTAGGATGACTGTTATCAAAAAGATGGAAGATAGCAAGTGCTGTTGAGGGTGTCGAGAAAGGGAACCCTTGCACACTGTGGGTGGGAATGTTAATTAGTACAGCCATTGTGGATTACTGTAGAAGTTTCTTTAAAAAAAACTATAAATAGCCCTACTGTGTGACCTGGACCTCACTGCTGGGTATATTTTCATAGGAATGTGATCAGCACATTGAAGGTTTCTGCAATCCTATATCCCCTGTAGCACTAATCACAGGAGTCAAGCTGTGGGATCAACATAAGCATTCATCAATTCATGAGTGGATAAAAAAATGGGGCAGATATATACAACAGAGTACTATTTCTCCATACACAAGAGTGAAATGCTGCCATTGGTAACAATAGGGATGAGCTTGCAGTTATGTTCAGTGAAACTGTTAAGTGAAAAAACCAGAGATATGTGATCACCCTTAAACGTGGATTCTTATTTTATTTTATTATTTTATTTGAAAGATGAGGAGTACAATTCAGGGTTAGGTATACAAATATTCATTATGCAGGTATCCTTATTGATGAGGTGTGCCCTCACTCCCCTGGTAGTTTCCCTCAACTGCCAATCCCATACCCCCTTCCTGGCAGTTTCCCACTATTGCCAATCCCTTTCTTATAGTATTATGATGATAGTTCAAGGTCCACTTATGAGTGAGAACATTTAGTACTCTGTTCTTTGTTTCT
>NW_007097029.1:0-670 GCF_000164805.1 Carlito syrichta
TAAACAGTTTTCCATTACTGCCAATCACTTTCTTACAGCACTATAAGTCATCAAGTTCAGCTCATGAGTGAGAACATATGGACCTCTTTTCTTTGTTTCCTTGATAAATTACTGAAAATGGCCTACCTCATATCCAGCTAACGTTCTGCAAAATCCTTCTATCTGTCCTTTTTAATTGTTGCTTAATATTCCACTGTGTATATACCACATTTTTTAAAATCCATTCCAGCTATAATGGGCAACATGGTTGGTACTATGTTTTATTGCAATTATGATTAGAGCTGCAAAAAACATACTGGTGCAGGTATCTTTTTGGTAAAATAATTTGAGTTCCTTACAGGTATATTTTCGGCAGGGGGATTACTGAATCATATTGTAGGTCCACATTCTGTCCCTTTAAAAACCAACACACTGTTTTCCAAAGATGATACTCTAAATTTCAGTCCACATGCAGTGTTGAAGCATTTATTTCTTCCCCAAACCTGACCTGTATCTGTTATTGTTTGTTTTATGAATGATGGTCACTCTTACAGGGGGTATGTGGTGTTTCAAAATGGTTTCATTTGCATTTCTTTGATGATGAGTGAGGCTTTGCAATTTTTCATGTGTCTGCTGACTGCCCGTATCTCTTCTTATGAAAAGTGTCCAATCACATATTTTGCATACTTTT
>NW_007097030.1:0-1366 GCF_000164805.1 Carlito syrichta
GCAATTCAAATGACATGAACATTCAATGAAAAAGAATATTGACTGCTTAAGTGGCTGTATTTAGCAAAGCACAAAATCTCAAAGTGATGCCATGGAATGATTATGGCACTGAAATAGGCATTATACATTCTTTTTTTTTTTTTTTTGAGTTGGAGTCTCACTAGGTCTCCCAGACTGGAGCACAGTGGCCGCTCCCGGCCACCACAGCCTCGACCTGCTGGGCTCTGGCGATCCTTCCGCCTCAGCCTTCCGAGTAGCCAGAATTACAGGTGCGTGCTACCACACCTGGCTGATTTTTTGATTTATTGTAGAGATGAGGTCTCGCTGCCCAGGCAGGTCTCGAACCCGCGGGCTCAGGCAATCCACTCACCTCAGCCTCCCAAAGGCGCGGGATTACAGGCTGAGCCACTGAGCCCGGCTCATTATACATTCTTAAGGCAGTTACAAAAATACTTGTGCATTATGATGCCATTTCATTATACATTTATGTGTATATAGATATAAATTTTTTCCATTAAATACAATGTTCCCTCAGTTTCCCTTAGTAACCACTCGAAAATTCACGAATTTTCAATTCCCTCATAAAAAAATTGTATAGTATTTGCATATGAGCTATGCACATGTTCCTATATGTTTTAAATAATTTCTAGATTACTGTACTGTTAACATCTAATACATACAATGTAAATGATATGTTGATGATTATCACTGAATAGTTTACTTGTATTGCTTTTAATTTTATTGATATATTTCAGAAAATAATTTAGATCTATAGTTGGATTCATGAAAGAACAACCTGAGAACAAGGAACCTGCATGTGTGTAGAACTGACTGGATGAAACACAGAACAGGTGAGACAAGCTGAAATCATGTTTATGTTTTTGGTTTTTTTATTTTAAAATTTTTGTATTAGTGGCTACGTGTCACAAAGAGGAGGGAAAAAGGCATGAATATTTAAAATTTTAACAGAAAAGCTGAGTTTAACTTTAGAAATGTTGAGACAAGATGTTTATCTAATTTTAGGGTTAAAATGTCTTTTTAAAAATTTTTTTGAGTCAGAGTCTCACTCCATCACCCAGGCTGGAGTGCAGTGGCACACTCAGGGCCACACCAGCGTTGACCTACAGGGCTCTGGCGATCTTTCTACTTCAGCCTTCCAAGTAGCCAGAACTACAGGCTCACGCTACCACACCTGGCTAACTTTTGATTTATGGTAGAGATGAGGTCTTGCTTAGTTGCCCAGGCTATTCTTGAACCCGCAAGCTCAGGCAATCCACTCGCCCTATCCTCCCAAAGTGCTGGGATTACAGGCTGAGCCACGGAGTTTGGCCTATAATGTCTGTTAAATTAAGTATAGCTTAAAGCT
>NW_007097031.1:0-667 GCF_000164805.1 Carlito syrichta
GGGGTCCTGTACTCAGGAAGCGAAACAAGGAATCCTCCACAGTAAGTAACCCCACTCTCAAGTGCACCCAAATTTCTGTTTAAACATTTCCCTGTACACTGGAGTTTCCTCTTTGGTTCTTTCTAGAGTTAATCAGTTTCCCTTTAGAAATTCCCAGTTCAGTTCAATTTTTCTCCTTTCTGGCCTCCCTCCTCTCTCCCCCCTCTTTCCCACCTGTGCCCCTCCCTCCAGTTCCCCTCTTCCTTGCTTGCCTACTGTGTGTCTGTTGACCTTCTGCTCATACTATTTATAAGAGATCCATTGCCTTTTGTTGGAGGTCATGCCTCCTCTCTTTGTATAGTCCATGTGACCATAGCATCCCCATCCAGTAATTTATAATTATGCACTGTGCTCCCTACAGTTCTTCCTATTTTACAAATTCTGTAAGCCTTTTGTTTTCATGCCTATTTCTTCCCCCTTCCCCTGTGGTCTTGTCCTTTCCCCTTACAACTCTATTTTGCAGTTTCCTTATTGCCTTTTTTTCAATATTTGTACACTTTTCTCCTCTTCCCTATACAGTGCTGCCTCTAATTTTGTTTATCCCTTGTTCAGTTTTCAGTCTAACTCTCCAGTGTCCTCTGTGAGGACGATTTTCCTTCTTTTCTGTTGACATGCTATTTGCCATTCC
>NW_007097032.1:0-1086 GCF_000164805.1 Carlito syrichta
CGTGAGACTTTGTCTTTACAATAAATCAAAAAATTAACTAAGCTGGACTCGGTGGCTCAGCCTGTAATCTCGCGCCTTTGGGAGGCTGAGGTGAGTGGATTGCCCGTGCCCGTGGGTTCAAGACCTGCCTGGGCAGCGAGACCTCATCTCTACAATAAATTAAAAAATCAGCCGGGCGTGGTGGCACATGCCTGTAATTCCAGCTACTTGGAAGGCTGAGGCGGAAGGATTGCCAGAGCCCAGCAGTTCGAGGCTGCGGTGGCCGGGAGTGGTCATTGCACTCCAGTCTGGGCGACAGAGTGAGACTCCAAGTCAAAAAAAAGAAAAAGAAATACCCTTAAAACAAGCAACCCAATTCAAAAATGGGCAAAGAACTTGAACAGTCATTTCTCCAAATGAAGTATGCAAATGAGCAACATGCACATGAAAAAACATTCAGCATCATTAGGCATTTGGCAAACGCAAATTAAAACAGCAATGATATACCACTTTATACCTACTAAGATGGCAATAATAATAATAAATGGAAAATAACAAGTGTTGGTGAGGATGCAGAGAAGTTGGAATATTTATGCCTCGCTGGTAGAAATGGAAACTGGTGTGACCACTGTAGAAAACAGTCTAGCTCTTTCCCAGAAATTTAAATAGTGAATAACTTATGTCATAGCAATTCTGCTCCTAGCTATAAATCCACAATTGAGAGCAGGGTATTGAACAGATATCTATTTTTTGGTGTTTTTTGTTTTGTTTTGTTTTTTTAGTTGGAGTCTTACTCTGTTGCCCAGGCTAGAGCACAGTGGCACACTCATGCCAATCCAGCATCAACCTGCTGGGCTCTGGTGATCCTTCCACCTCACCCTTCCAAGTAGCTGGAACTACAGGTACACGTTACTACACCCAGCTAATTTTTGATTTAGTGTAGAGACAAGGTCTCACCAAGTGGCCTGGGCTGGTCTCAAACCCACAAGCTCAAGCAATCCACTCACCTTGGCCTCCCTAAGTGCTGGGATGACAGGCTGAGCCACCGTTGAACAGATATTTGTACACTGATGTTCATAGCAACATCATTCACAATAGCCAAAAGGG
>NW_007097032.1:2797-3482 GCF_000164805.1 Carlito syrichta
CAAGTTCAACCAACATCCTCCATCCTGTTTATGCACCTGAAATATGGGGGCGATGATACTCATACCCCCTTCCCAGGGTGTGGTGAGGATAGGGTGTGCATGTCTGCACTCATCAATGATATTTTCCCGATATAAGTCACTGAGATCTCACTGAGGATGAGGAAAAGGACAACTTTGAGAGCCCACTTGACCCAAGGTGACTCCACCTCTGCTAAGGAGTGAGGATTGGGGGAGAGTGGTGGTCCATGACCCCCTGGTCCCAGTCACCCCTGAAGTCCCATCTGAACATGGCAGCTTGTGTCTGTGGGAAGGGTGTCTCAGCACCACTGCCACCTCCACGGTGAGCTTTGACATAGCTGAGCACATACGTGACGGGTCTCGGTGTCCAGAGCTGCCCTTGGCAGTCACGAAATGCACACCTCCTCCTCTCCCTGACCCAGCCCGAAGTGGGTGTCTGTCTCCTACAACCCAAAGAACCTTGTCAGAAAGGGGCAGACTCAGAAGAGACAGGACAGTCTCAAGGGGGACCCTGCCCCAAAACTCGTCAAGCATGAGTCACTTTCACATGGCCTAGACATACCCCCCAGAATCAAAGCAAGCCCAAAGCTGGTGGCCACGGGACATTGTTCCTTAGTGGTTGGCAGCAATACCTGATTCCAAAGACTTCTTGAATATGTAGACACCC
>NW_007097033.1:0-510 GCF_000164805.1 Carlito syrichta
CAACTCTCCTTTGTAGGCTGGATACTGAGGATCAGCTTGACCCACATGGCCTTCTCTCATCCTCATCACCCTCAGAGTAGCATCTGCTCACGTCTGCAGGCTGGTACCAGCTGCGAACACACACCCAGACACTTGGCCATGTCCTTCCATCTGACACAATTCCCCGCTTTGCATTCTACTGGGAACTCATGACCTGCTGTGGGGGGAAGGGGGAGGTTGAGAATATTTCAGTTATCTGGCTCGGATACTCCACAAAGCACACATAATTGAGCAAGCAGAGAGAGAGAAAAAAAGGATTGCCCATTTCTTGCCATCTAGTCCTTCAAATGGGAGTGGCCTTTATAAGACTCCTGAACACTCTGGGATTTTGCATCAACATCTGGATTTTAGTCTTCTCCTGAAAAATCACAGGCTTCACCCCTTTGGCCCACCCGCCCCTCTGGCTAAGAGTTTATACCCTGCACTAATTGGGATAGCAGGGGACATATGGCATTGACTACCTGAGAGGTC
>NW_007097034.1:0-501 GCF_000164805.1 Carlito syrichta
GGGGATACTAGTACAGACCCTGCAGAAATCCCAAGGATAAAAAAGGAAACCCTATACACAATTATATAAACATAAATCTGACAGCCTAAATGGAATGGATCAATTCCTCAAAAAACACAAAGTACTACAACTCCTCCACATGAAATTAATAATTTGAACAGTCCTATAACTCTTAAGGACATTGAATTCTTAATATACGTGCACACATATGTTTATCGCAGCATTGTTCACAATAGCAAGAACCTGGAACCAACCATGCTGTCCATCAAAAGAGGACTGGATTAAAAAATTGTGGTACATATACATGATGGAATACTACACAGTCATAAAAAAGAACAAAATCATGAATTTCGCAGCAACCTGGATGGAACTAGAGTCTATAATACTGAGTGATCTCTCACAGAAACGAAGATCTGAGTATCACATGTTCTCACTCTTAAGTGGACCCTGAACATCTATCATAATACTATAAGAAAAGGATTGATAGTGGTGGGAAACTAT
>NW_007097035.1:0-1082 GCF_000164805.1 Carlito syrichta
ACGATAATAGTAGGGAACTTCTGCACCCTATTTTCAGTAATGGACAGATCATCCAGGCAAAAAAAGTCAATTAGAAAACATCAGATTTAAGCTACACTGTAGACCAAATGGACCTAGCGAACATATAGAGAACATTCCATTCAATAGGTGCTGAGTATACATTCTTCTCAATTGCACATGGAATATTCTCCAGGATAGATCATATAGTAGGCCATAAAGCAAGTCTTAATGAATTTAAGAATATTGAAATCATGTCAAATATCTTTTCTGACCACAGTGGTATAAAACTAGAACTCAATAACAGGAGGGACTTTGGAAAATTCACAAATATATGGAAATTAAATAATATGATTCTGAATGACCAATGGGTCAATGAAGAAATTAAAGGGGAAATCAAAAAACTTTTTGAGACAATGAAAATGTTAACATAACATACCAACTCTTGAAATGTGGTGGAATTTTGAGCAAATATAAGAGCATAAGAAATAAAAAAATCGGAGGTGACGGGGCAAGATGGCGACCTGGCAACCCGGTGTCTGAAGCCCTCTGCAAGGGAGATCTGCAGTGGGTCTCTGACTCTCGCCCCCGGGAGGCTGGGGACCCCAGCACTGCAGCCTACTCCTCAAACAGAGCTCGGCCATCGCTATCACTGGAACATCGCAAGGACTGGACATTTTTACTGCATCGTCCTCTCCCGCTGCTGCCGCAGCCCCTCCCCCCACCAGCGCTCCCGCCGCCGCCGCCGCCGCCGTCGCCGCCGCCGCGCCCGCCGCGGCCTCTGGCACGGGTAGCTCATCACAACCCGGCCGAAGGAGATCCACATCAAACCGCTTCAGGGAAGATCTGCTGGGATCGCTGCCACCGCTCCTGCGACGGAGACTGTCCTGCCCCACCCGGCGCGGGGGCTCCTGTTGCCTGCTCGGAAGCAGGCAGCCCATCTTGTTCCTGTCCGGCCCCCACCCTCTCTGGGGCGAGCAGATGAGATAGCACCACCTTGCTGGCGATTCAGGTAACAACACCGAAACGGGAGAGACAAGCTTCTAAAAAGACTAAACTAAACTTCTGAACCGAAGTTATTCTGA
>NW_007097036.1:0-3143 GCF_000164805.1 Carlito syrichta
TTCCTTCCTTCCTTCCTTCCTTCCTTCCTTCCTTCCTTCCTTCCTTCCTTCCTTCCTTCCTTCCTTCCTTCCTTTTGTTCTTTCTTTCCTTTCTTTCTTCCTTTCTTTCTCTATTTCTTTCTTTCTGTCTTTCTGTCTTTCTTTCCTTTTTTCACTAGGTTGCCCAGGCTGCTCTCAAGCCACCCAACTCGGGCCATCCTGATGGCCTGGGCCTCCCAAACTGCTGCAATCACAGGTTTTCCTTTTGGTCGACATCCTGGTCTTCCTTATGACCTTGAACAATGAACCAGAGGCGATCCTTCCCCTGAGGCTTGCCGTCACCCAAGGTTTTCTAGGTTTTGCTTGGGTCGAGGTGTTGGCTTCCTATCATGTCCAGTCTTTTCTCGAGTTCCCTGACACTGGCCATCTTCCCGTCTCAGACTCCCTGAGTGCCAAGGAGACAGGCATGAGTCGCCCAGTCATCCCACCACACCGATGGTTTGAGACTCGTGCCTGCCCTCCCTTTCACTGAGGTGCACCATGGGAGTGGTGAGTGGTTTCCCCCCTGGGGAAGAAGGCAGGATGAAGGGCGCTCACCCTGGCAGAGACACACCCATGTGTCATGTGCTCCCCCTGTGATGGGCTTGGCTGGCATTCGGTTTGCCCTCTTGGGGGTCCCAGGTAGTCGGAGGGAACCAGCCTCGCTGAAGTCCGCGAGAGTGGGGTGGAGGCTGGGCATGGGGGATCACGCCTGTCATCTCTGCACTCTGGTAGGCCAAGGCGAGAGGATGGCCTGAGTTCCTGTGTTTGAGACCACCCCGGGCACCTTGGCGAGACCTCATCTCTACTAAAGCCATAAAAACGAGCCACGCTTGTTGGTGCAGGCCTTTTGATCTGACCACTCACGAGGCTGTGGTGGGAGGATGACTGGAGCCCAGCCAGTGGAGGCCACAGTGGCCGAGAGCAGGCCCCAGTGCTATGGCCTGTGAGACAGAGTGGGGCTCCAACTCAGAATAATAATACAAACCACCACCACAACCACAGGCCGGGATAAGGGGCTCAGTCTGCCATCCTGGCCATTCGGAGGCCCAGGCGAATGGACAGCAGGAGACTGCAGTTTCAACACCACACTGGGACACCGTGAAAGACCTCATATCAGCCATCAAAAATAAATCTGAAGATCAGCTGTGTGTGGTGGCGCTGCACTGTGGTTCCAGGCACTCTTTGGATGGAGGTGAGATGGCGCTTAGGTGCGGCCAGTGGAGTAGGCAGTGGCTGTGAGCGTGCCCCTGTGCTCAAATTTTACAGATGGGAATTTGACTCCAAATAATAATAATCACCACCATCACCACCACCACCACCCCTGCCACCCAGCACATGGTGTCACCCTCAAGGATGGGAGAGGAAAATGAGCTTACTGGCCTGTGGTTTGTGGGAGATTTCAAAGGTGGCCACTGGGCTTGTCTATTCCGCACCTTAAGCCACATGCCCCAGAAGGTCTGCCTCCACATTTGTGCTCCACAGGAAAGACGTGTGTAAGCTCATGGAACAGACGGCCCTGAGCTAGGGCGGCCATTGGGCACAGAACGATCATGGCGGTCCGGCAACTGCTGCCAGTCCAGGTTCTGGTCACCATGTTTTCCACTTCCGGCGTGTGGAGGGTCCCTTCCTCTCCCAATCACACCATCATCCCCCAGCCACACAGACTTTTCCATGGGGAGTTGTGGACACCCATTGTGACACATGTGGGTGGCATCTTTTGTGTTGCCAGAGTCTCCATGTGCCGGGCTGGGGTGGGGGGGCACGATCATCTCTCCCAGGGCCTCAACCTCAGGGCTCAGGTTGTCCTTCCACCTTGACCTCTGAGCAGCCAGGCATCTGTGGGTCATCACACCAGACCCGAATTTGGAGACCTTTCACCGAGATGAGGTCTGGCCACGTTGCCTGGGCTGTTCTCTGACCCCTGGACTCAGGCAGCCTCCTGCCTCCACCTCCCAGGGCATGGGGATGAAGGCCTTGAGTCACAGTGCCCAGCCTCGACTCACACTTTATGTCATGGTGGGCAATGCCAAGGAACACATGGGATGGAGGCCACTGCCGGAACTGTGGGTGCATTCATGAGCAAATTCAGTGTTCACGTTCCGGGGAGTGATGGGTTCTCGCTACGTGCTCCAGGCTGGTCTTGAACTCCCAGGCTCCAGGTGTTCCACACCTTAGCCTGCCAAAGCCACAGCCTGATTATTTGCCAATCCACCATCTTTCGGGAACTCTAGGCCCAAGGCTGGTGCCTCCTTCCCAAATGATCTCTGTTCACGAAGAGCTAAACTCCATACACAAATGGAGGCTCTTCTTTTGTTTCCTTTTTTCATTTTTTCTTTCTCTCCATCACTCAGCCTGGAGGGCATTGTCTCTCTCCCAGCCACCACAGACTCGGCCTGCCAGAATCCAGTGAGACATTTCCCAGTCCTCCTAGGAGCCAGAACTACAGGCATGAGCCACCACACCCTGCTCATTTCTGATGGAGGGTAGAGATGAGGACTTGCCAAGGTTCCCTGGGTGTGTCTTGGCCCGTAGGATTGGGCGGGCCACTGGCCACAGCTTCCCAAAGTGCTAGGATGACAAGGCTGAGCACCCGAGTCCAGCCTCAATCGTTCATCGAAAATGAACCAGAAAACCTGGTGCAGTGGCCCACACCTGGAATCCCAGCGCTGTGGGAATCCGAGGCCAGAGGGTGGCTGGGGAGCAGGAGTGCAAGGCGAGCCCAGGCCATGCAGCGAGACCCCATCTCCGCACCCATCCTAACAGGGGTCTGGGGTTAAATTGCAGGTCATCCTGGTGACTCCAGAGGCAGAGGCCGGAGGATCGCCAGAGCCTGCGATTTTGAGGCTGGCAGTGAACAACAGTCATGTCCCCAGGCCCCAGCCTGGGCCACAGAGCCAGAACCTGTCTCCAAAATATGACAATCATACAGATTCCCAATTGCACATGGTGTGTTCACAGAGTGACTGGCTTTTTAGCTAGGGAAAATGGGCAGGGAAGGAAGAAATGTCCCCAGTGAGAGATGAGTCCCTGGCCTTTCTTGGCAGAATGTCCTCGTTGCCGAGTGGGATGGTGGACTTGCCTGGGACACATTTCTACTCTTGTAGAGGAGAGACGGCAGGAAG
>NW_007097037.1:0-749 GCF_000164805.1 Carlito syrichta
CAGCATATACAGCCTGAACCACAGCTTCCCCCTCAACTAAACCACAAAACTGCAAAAATTACAGTCCGCAGCCCACACTCCAACGTCAAAAGCAAAAAAGCCAGAAGATCCTCATAAGGAAGAACAGGATATTGCAGAAGTGAAACAAAAGCAACCCCACCTTTCCTCAAAAACAGAATTAAAGAAGGGGAGGGAATGGGGAAGAGAGAGAAAAATCTACATAAATGAAGAAAAACCAAAAGAAGAGTATGGGTCTCTCCCAGCCCCCTCGGAGGGCAGACACTGAGAAAACTGACTTTGGAATGCAAACAATGAAGAGATCCCAAGAATGAAGTGCCTCAAACTACAAACCTAGATATCAAGACATAAATAGAGAGATTTAAAAGAATTGAGGAGACACAAGAAGAAACCAGGAAGGAGCTGATATCTGAGATAAGAGTAATAAAGAATACTGTGATTGAAATAAATAACAAACTGATAAGCATGGAAAGCAGAATTACCCAAGCAGAAGAAAGAATCTCAGAGCTTGAGGACCAAAATATAGAACTAACTCTAACTCTTAAAAACACAGAAAATAAACTCAAAAGACAGAACAAAACCTTCAAGAGATAACTGATTACTTCAAGAGACTGAACCTAAGAGTAATTGGCCTTCCTGAGGCAGAAAGAGAGACAGAGACCACACTGGAACAAACTTGCCATGAGATCATTCAAGAAAACTTCCCTTATCGAATCAGTGATGCCAAAATT
>NW_007097038.1:0-587 GCF_000164805.1 Carlito syrichta
ATCCCCTCCCCGAGGCTAGGGTAACACTGAAGGTGGAGGGGAAACCCATGCAATTCCACGTGGACACGGGCGCACAGCATTCTGTCCTGTTAACGCCACATGGAAAAGTAGCAAATAAAGTCTCGTGGGTGCAAGGGGCCATGGGCACCAAGCCATATCCATGGACTACCCAAAGAATGGTGGATCTTGGTGTAGGCCAGGTGTCGCATTCCTTCATAGTTATTCCGGATTGCCCATACCCCCTGTTAGGCCGGGACTTACTTACCAAGGTGGGCGCTCAAATCCACTTCCACTAGAAAGGCACTGAAGTCTTAAACAAAGATGGATACCCTATCCAGGTGCTTACAGTCAACTTAGAGGAGGAGTATCGCCTCCACCAGGACCCACCGCCATCAGTAGAAGATATAAACCAATGGTTGCAGGACTTTCCCCAGGTGTGGGCAGAGACGGGGGGAGCGGGACTAGCCAAACACTGGCCGGCAGTGTTCATTGAGCTCAAAACAGGAACCGATCCAGTCAGGGTCCAACAGTACCCAATGCCCCAGCCGCACGAGAGGGCATAACTCCTTCCCATCCGGCGGTTACTA
>NW_007097039.1:0-615 GCF_000164805.1 Carlito syrichta
GAAGTAACTCCACGAAGGACCTTGAAACTCCAACAGCTACGTTATGCCTTTATGCGCCTTTGGTGAGTCATCCCCTTTTATTTTTCATCCACACACACATGTACGCTCTTGGACCGCCCTTTGTTCGGATGGCTTTGTGGGTCTCTCGGGTTTCCGGTTCTGTCTTGGAAGACTCCTAGCAAGGGTTGGGGACCTGGTACCTGCTCAAAGTCCTGGTACCAGGCCTTCCAAGACTCAAAAAACAACAACTCAGAAAACAACACAAAAAATTGAAAATCCACTCAGTACAAGTAATAGAAGACTACTTTAAAATATTCACCTCGTTCCCCCGGGAGTTCCCCGACTCCCGTCCACCGCAGCCTCGACCTGCTGGGCTCTGGCGATCCTTCCGCCTCAGCCTTCCGAGGAGCCGGAATTACAGGTATGCGCTACCATGCCTGGCTACATTTGAGGCTTATAATTATTCTGTTTTTCATAAATTTTTGTTCTCCATAGATACCATGTGTAGGTAGTGTATTATCAAGGTTCATAAAGAAAACATAGAATTATATATACTCATCAGGAACCTGCATCTACATTATGTTTTTAAGCTCTATAAATACGAATGCTGCATGC
>NW_007097040.1:0-1017 GCF_000164805.1 Carlito syrichta
CTGAAAGAAACAATGTCCAGGGTGTCTAATAACTAATAAGTGAAGAAATCAGGATCTGAACAGGGAGCTTGACTCCAGAGTCCTTGCTTAAATATTGTTTAAATAAAAGAAAAAGAGCCTGGTTCCGTGACTCAGCCTGTAATCCCAGTGCTTTGGGAGGCTGGGGTGAGTGGATTGCCCGAGCCCGCGGGTTCGAGACCCACCTGGGTAACTTGGCGAGACCTCATCTCTACAATAAATTATAAAATTAGCCGGGTGTAATAGCACGCACCTGTAATTTCAGCTACTTGGAAGGCTGGGGCGGAAGGATCACCGGAGCCCAGCAGGCCAAGGCTGTGGTGGCCGGGAGTGGCCACTGCACTCCTCTCAGTGACAGAGTCTCCAACTCAAAAAAAAAAAGAAAAAGAAACAAATTAAAATACCTCGTGAGCAGTTCTAAATGGTAAATATTCCTGAAAATGGCCAGCATATCTATATTTCACAATAGAAATGCAGAGCTCAAGTAGGTTTCTGTGACTCAGTGTTTCATCTCATGCCTAATATTTATTTCAAGAACTTTCTCTTTGCCATTGGCTTTAATGAGGTGGCTATATTGTCCTTGCAAATTTCATTAATCTAGGGGTGTCACTGAGCCCTGTCAATAACTCTGAGTTCTTAATCTATGTGACTGTAGAAGCAATATATCTCTTAGCTCAACAACTGAGTTGGGGTTCAGTGAACACTTGTAGAATTTGCTCATCATGTCTTAATTTTTTTGATTCAGAGTCTCACTCTGTCACCCAGGTTGGAGTGCAGTGACACAATCCCAGCCTCAACATGCTAGGCTCAGGTGATCTTTCTGCCGCAGTTTTCCAAGTAGCTGGAACCACAGGCCTGCACTACCATGCCTGTTTTTTTTTTTTTTTTTTCATTGTAGAGATTAGGTATTGCCAAGCTGCCCGGGTTGGTCTCAAACACCTAGGCTCTGGCAGTCTTCTCACCTCCACCTCCCAAAATGCTGGGATTACAAGTGTGAGC
>NW_007097041.1:0-684 GCF_000164805.1 Carlito syrichta
CAGCCAAGATGTTTTAATGTTCTGATTTAATAAAAAAGGGGGAGATGTTGGGAGCCAACATATGGATCGATATGGCCAAGGCCTATGAAGGCCTATTCAGAAGCTCGCCTCGGAGACAAGGATATAACATCAAGTGTGTACATATGAATGGTAACCAGTGTATTTAAGATAGCTAAGATTTTCAATATTGGACTTATTCTATTTTATGAGAAACGTGCAGCAGAATTACTTTAAAATCTCTTTTTTTCTAAACTGTCTTTCCTCTTAAGATTTTTTAGCTGTCATTTCCTGGTATTATTTCCTGGTATACTGGTTTTTCAGTATGTTGTTTCACCTCAGGTTAAAACATTATAATTGCTATAATAGTTTTGTTATGTTGCCTTTGGTCAAGCAGTACGTTCTTTTACGTGCAGAGACTCTCCACCTGCTTCAGCCTCCGGCTGTCGTCATGGCAACGGTGCAGTTCATTGTCTTAAGTGGCATGACAGGTTTTGAGACACAAATAGTTTTCCCTAACAGGAAATCAGGCTTAGATTTTAAGTAAAATGGTATTGAATTAAGTTTTTTAGAACATAAAGTAAATTCATAATTTTTAAGTATTAATGATAAGATTTATAACAGATTTATTATAAGATAATAGCTGTGTTAAAAACTTAGGTATAAGATTATTAAATAAAGTAATTA
>NW_007097042.1:0-1123 GCF_000164805.1 Carlito syrichta
GCTGTGAACATTGTTGCATTTTTCTCATCCCCTACATGGGTATTCATAGAACAGCATGTTTGATGTGATCCCATTTGGCTTAGACCGTAGATATGTGTACAGGCATAAAATGCATTTACATATACATGTGTGAAAATGCACCAAGTCAAGTTGGGATCATGCTTACATGTTATTTGTTACCTGCTTTTTTAACATTACAATATACTTAAATATTTTGAATGTCCTTGGATGCAATCATATTTTAAGTAAGCTATTATGAGTTGCAGCGGTTCGTTTCTGTGATTAAAAAAAAATTCTTGATCGGGTGTGGTGGCTCAAGCCTGTCAACCCAGCACTGTGGGAGGCCGAGGCGTGAGGATAGCTAGAGCCCAGGAGTTCAAGACCAGCATGGGCAATGTGGTGAGACCTCGTCTCTACAATAAATCAATAAATTAGCCAGGTGTGGTGGTGTGTGCCTATAGTTCCAACTGCTCGGAAGGCTGAGGCGGAAGGATTGCTGGAGCGTGCCATTGCACTCCAGACTGGGCAACAGAGTAAGACTCTCACTCAAAAAAAAAAAAAGAACAATTCTTAAAACTAACCGTCTTGATGCTTCTCGGCAGGAAGAATGTTTCTTGAACCTGGAGGCTCCTACATCAAGAGTATGTGAGTATGACACGCCGTTTCCTCACATTTTTTAGCCATTCTGCATCCCAGATACATGGAAGTGTTACGATGTCCTTCGAAAGATGATCAACTATTGACCGTTTAGGTAGGTACACCCTGCATTTTGAGAGAGCTTATATGTGCCCCTGACATTAATAGACGATTAACCAAGGAGCAGCAGTCATTGTTGTGTTGTATTTTGGGAAAAGACAACTTTCTAACAAAATGTGTACCTCAGAAAAAAATTCGAAGTTAAAATCATATGCTTATGTGTAAAAGAAACATTGTCAGGCATATACATGGTGTGATTTCTAGAAAACAGACGAAAGCACAAGTAAACATTGAAAGATCGCCAGGTGAATATGCCCCTCTACCATGGTTTAGCTTGCAAATATGCTTTATGCCACTGTAAGATCAATTTCTACCTTTATTTCTGTATATATTTTTCACTGTTTAAAGTGTACATAAATAGGGGTAA
>NW_007097043.1:0-770 GCF_000164805.1 Carlito syrichta
CAACACACATGTAGAAAATGGAAGGAACAGAAATTCACAACCTAACAAGCCACCTAAAGAAGCTGGAAAAGCAAGACCACAAAAACCCTAATTTCAGCAGAAGAATCCAGATCACCAAAATAAAAGCCCAAATCCAGGACATAGAAGACCAAAAGATAATACAAAAAATCAATGAAACAAAAAGCTGGTTCTTTGAAAGGATAAACAAGATCGATGATCCCCTAGCTAGACTGACCAAGAAAAAAAGAGAAAAAAACCAAATAAGCACAATCAGAAACACAAAAGATGAAGTCACATCTGACCCTGAAGAAATACAAAAGATCATTAGAGACTACTACGTACACTTGTATGGAAACAAACTTGAAAACCTTAAGGAAATGGAGGACTTTCTGACATCACACAACCTACCTAGGTTGGAACCAGAAGAAATTGAGACCCTAAATAGACCAATAACAATCAAGGAAATCAACCACGTAATAAGAAAACTTCCGACAAAAAAAAGCCCTGGTCCAGATGGCTTTCCAGCAGAATTCTACAAGACATTCAAGGAGGAGCTGATACCAATCCTACTGAAGGTATTCCAGGCTATTGAAAAAGATGGACTCTCCCCAAATCATTTTACGAAGCCAACATCACATTGATACTCAAGCCAGGTAAAGATTTAACAAAGAAAGAGAACGATAGGCCAATATCTTTGATGAACATAGATGCTAAAATTCTCAACAAGATCCTAGCAAACTGAATTCAGCATACATCTCAAAAATCATCCA
>NW_007097044.1:0-1170 GCF_000164805.1 Carlito syrichta
CAGGCTGAACCACCGGACCCGGCCAGGCTTTTCTTTTGTATGACTAAATTCTAAGACAACATGATCTCTCTCTTATATTTCCTATAAACTTCCATGTCATCATTTTTCTCATTGAAAGGATTAAACTGAAAGTTGCTATAATTTTTTAAAAATTCCCCTTATCTTCTGATAGACGAAACCATCAATGGAAAGTCAAAAACTAAATAGCTGATCAATTAATAAATGTCCACTATTTCTTTGTTTGTTGTTTCAACTTTTTGAAGTAAATAATTCCAGTTATCTACATTTTAAAGATGAGATAAAATAAGCCTAAGCGAGCATAAGTGACTTGTATAAGTTAGAAGTCATGCGTGTATACTTTTAATAAGTTAATACATTCTACAACTAGGAAAAATACCATATGTATCAGATACCCAAAGTTGCTGTTTTTAATTCAAATTTATAGTAAGAAATGCACTTTATATCATGACCCAATGCAAACACACACTTATTCACTTATATATTTATCTCTGTATATATAACTTTATAGTATGTTTTATTCCTTATGTTTATTTTTACTTTAATTCCATGTAATTCAATTTATATGTCTATTATAAAAATGCGGGTCATGACCTAATGAATTGATTTCATGACTCACTGATGGTGACCAAATAGTTTGGAAAATCTGCTGTGCATGATATCATCTCTATGTCAATTTTGTACAATGCATTATGATCATCCAACTGACTAGAGAGTCTGTGATTACCTTCTGCAATGATATCACGGTTTCTCTGTCCTCCTGGAAGTGTTCTTTGTCACTGTTTCTCTATTCTCGTATATAGGGAGCTATATAGACATATACATCTAGTAAACCTAATCCTTAGAAGTAATGTATATTCTTCTGTATCTTTATTTCAGATAAAGAGTTATCACTAACTCTTGAAAATGCTTAAGTTGTTGCATTTTATCTATTTGTGTTGAAATGTCAGTTTCAGTGTTTGTGTCTCACTTAGTATTTTCTGAGCATCTAGCATTCCCGGGCACTCCTCTATGTCCTGAGAGCACACAAAGGAACACATCAAGCAATAACCCTGCTCTCAGAGAGTTCACCTCTTATAATATGCATATTACTTTAGGGACACCTGGGAATATGGGTGCTTTTAAAAAGCTAGTACAATAATGCATTCAATT
>NW_007097045.1:0-398 GCF_000164805.1 Carlito syrichta
GGAGTAATGGACATAGCCCCAATTGCTTAAGGGGCCAGGGGCTGGCCCCTCCAGAAGTTTCCCGACAGGGGATTTCTGTTTGCATCCATCCTGGAATGGCATTCATTAGCCCAGTGAATACCTCACTTGCATCATGGGCACATAGATGTAGGATAACCCCTTCTGGAGGGTGGTCCTGAATAGGGATTATGTGCGGGGCATTCCCTACTGAAATGGCCCACTTGCTCACAGTTAAAGCAGGTGCCTTGGGTTCCTCCATTAAAATTTTTGTGGGGAGGAATGCCTTGTAAAGCTGCAGCTATAGCCATCCCTTGCATATAGGCAGGCCCAATATCATCACACAAGCGAATATAATCTGTTTAATCCCCTTTTTTATGATAGGGATGAATGGCCACTTG
>NW_007097046.1:0-754 GCF_000164805.1 Carlito syrichta
CCAGCTTGGTATTGGTACAGGAAAAGGCTATAGACCAATGGAATAGAATTGAGATTCCAGAAGCAAAACCTCAGTTTCTCAACCAACTCATCTTTGACAAAGCCTCTATCACCCACCACTGGGGAGAAGAGAACCTATTTAGTAAATGGTGCCGGGAAAACTGGCTGACCACATGCAGAAGATTCAAACAAGACCCCTATCTATCCCCATACACAAAAATTAACTCTAAATGGATCAGAGACCTAAATGTAAAACCTCAAATCATAAGAACTTTAGAAAATGCAAAACACACCCTTATGAAAGTTGGAACAGGCATCCAATTCCTGAGCAAAACCCACAACACATGGGCTGTAAGAGATAAGATAGACAAGTGGGACCTCATTAAACTGACAAGCTTCTGCAAAGCCAAAGAAACAATCAAAAGAGCAGGGAGGCAGCCCACGCACTGAGAAAAAGTATTTTCCAACTCTATGTCTGACAAAAGCCTAACATCTAGGATCTACAATGAACTCAAACATACTGTAAAGAAAAAACAAGCTGGTCTCGGTGGCTCAGCCTGTAATCCCAGGCCTTTGCGAGGCTGAGGTGAGTGGATTGCCTGAGCCCACGGGTTCGAGACCTGTCTGGGCAGGCGAGACCTCATCTCTACAATAAATCAAAAAATTAGCCAGGCGTGGTAGTATGTGCCTGTAATTCAGCTACTCGGAAGGCTGAGCCAGAAGGATCACCGGAGCCCAGCAGGTCGAGGCTGTGG
>NW_007097047.1:0-746 GCF_000164805.1 Carlito syrichta
CATACAGAGAACACAAACTCATCCTCCAAAGAAGCTATGATGTTTATAGAATCACACCACTGCTAAAAAAAATTGCATCATATTTGAATCACTTTTAACAACTACATTTTTAGACTAAAGTATCTGCAATCAGGATATTCTGGCATCTCCAATGGGTCATATTTGCTTTGCATGTATGTAAAAGATTGATTTATAGACTTTTAAAAAAGCCAAGGAATGCTATTTCTTTAATTTTTGTGTCAATCTCTTGCTAAACTGAAATAATATATAGTTTTTAAGCAGTTATTTCTTCTTCAGGTACCATTCAACATGGTTCACACTTTCCAGGCTAAGTTTGAGATGTGCCATTTACAAAATTATAATTTCTGATTACCGACTTGGTGAGGAGGCAACACTGATGGACATGCTAAACACTGACCTCGATGTAGCAATATATTAAGTGACAAAATACAACTCTGAACCGTAGACCTTTAAATTGTTGTTTGTGTATACAGTCTTTGCATATTTGTAGTGAAATAAATATAAAGAATTGGGTAAATCATTCATTCTTTACACATTTTTACTTAGGCACTAGATAGAAAGAAGAATAAGTCATTATCTTTTAAAAAGAGGTTTATAATACAGTTGATGGACAGTTGTACTAAACAAAGAAGCATGCACTGTTACAGCTGTTGTAAAGATGTGTATGGAGTGAGTGTTATTTAGTGGGAGCATTTTACTCGTTAAAATAGAGGTTATGCTGAATG
>NW_007097048.1:0-700 GCF_000164805.1 Carlito syrichta
CTCACATTTGTAAAACCATAAATGTAATTAAATACATCAACAGATGTCAAAACAAAAACCACATGATCATATCACTAGATGCAGAAAAAGCTTTTGATAAAATCCAGCACTCCCTTCTGGATAAAAACCCTTGAACATCTAGGCATACAGGGAACATACCTCAAAATAGTAAAAGCCATCTACGAGAAACCCACAGCCAGCATACTCCTAAATGGACAAAAATTGAAACCAATTCCCCTGAAAACTGAACTAGACAAGGATGCCCACTCTCTCCCCTCCTGTTCAACATAGTATTAGAAGTCCTGGCTAAAGCAATCAGGGAAGAGGAGGCAATCAGAGGTATTCAAATAGGAAAAGAGGAAGTCAAGTTATCTCTCTATGCAGATGATATGATGGTGTACCTTGAAAACCCAAGTGAATCTGTCAAAGGCCTCCTTACATTGATAAAAGCCTTTGGCAAAGTCTCAGGATACAAAATAAATGTACAAAAGACAATCGCATTTCTCTACACTGATAATAAACAAAACAGAACCCCAAATAAAAAACACAATTCCATTCACAATAGCCACACAAAAAATGAAATACCTTGGCATCTTCCTAACCAGAGACGTGAAAGACTTTTACAATGAAAATTACAAAACACCAGCTCAAAGAAATCAAAGCTGACACGAACAGTGGGAAAATATCCCATGCTCATGAA
>NW_007097049.1:0-3926 GCF_000164805.1 Carlito syrichta
TCAAGCCTCCACCACCTACCACTGGGGAGAAGAGAACCTATTCAGTAAATGGTGCTGGGAAAACTGGCTGACCACATGCAGAAGATTGAAACAGGACCCCTATCTATCCCCATGCACAAAAGTTAATTCCAAATGGATCAGAGACCTAAATGTAAAACCTTAAACCATAAGAACCTTAGAAAATGAAGGAAAAACCCTCATGGAAATTGGAACTGGCATCCAATTCCTGAACAAAACCCACAGCTTATAAGAGAGAAAATAGACAAGTGGGACCGTATTAAACTGACAAGCTTCTGCAAAGCCAAAGAAACCATCAAGAGAGCAGGGAGACAGCCTACAGACTGGGAAAAAGTATTTGCCAACTCCAGGTCCGACAAAGACTTAACATCCTGGATCTACAAGGAACTCAAACGTGCTGAAAAGAAAAAAACTAACAACCCCATTATAAAATGGGCAAAAGATATGAACAGACACTTCACAAAGGAAGACATCCAAGCAGCCAACAAACACATGAAGAAATGTTCAACCTCACTAACCATCAGGGAGATGCAAAATCACAACCACACTGAGATACCACCTAACCCCAGTCAGAATGGCAATTATCAACAACTCAAAAAATAACAGCTGCTTGGAGAGGGTGTGGTGAAAAGGGAACACTTCTACACTGTTGGTGGGAGTGTAAACTAGTGCAACCTCTGTGGAAAGCAGTGTGGCGATTCTTAAAAACTCTAAATACCAACCTCCCATATGACCCCGCAATCCCCCTACTGGGAATATATCCTGAAGAACACAAATCACTCTATAAAAAAGATACCTGCACACGCATGTTTATCGCAGCATTGTTCACAATAGCAAGAACCTGGAAACAGCCATGCTGCCCATCAAAAGAAGACTGTATTAAACAAATGCGGTACATATACACGATGGAATACTACGCTGCCATAAAAAAGAACAAAATCATGAATTTCGCAGCAACCTGGATGGAACTAGAGTCTATAATACTGAGTGACCTCTCACAGAAACAAAGATCCGAGTATCACATGTTCTCACTCATATAATGGACCTTAAACATCCAATGCAATGCTATACGAAAATGACTGACCGTACTGGGAAACTATGGTGGAGGGAGGGAGATGGGATTAACAGTAGCAAATATCTGTCTGGGAAAGGGGAAACACCCCATATCAACAGGGTGCCTGAATGAAACTCAATTGTATACCTAACCCTTAACTGTACCCTACAACTTCACAATAAAAAACAAAGAGTATTTTCAGAAATTAAAAAAAAAAAAAAAATATATATATATATATATAAACTACCTGATTTAAATCACATGCTTCAAATTTCTGGAACTTATCTTTACTGTGAAAGAACACACTTATTATTATCAAATATGTGCTTTTATATGTGGTAGTTGAAGTGAAATAGCTAGGCAATAATGCAATAATACCCACATGATAGTGTCTGTAGTCATGTTATTGAGTAAATTCATATTTTGAGCTTCCCAACAAAACAGACTCTTTAAGTGCCTTAAAATTCTTCTTTCTTTATTCTATATTTTCAAAATAAAAAGGAAATGAAGCTGTGTCAGAATCTTGGTATGACTTACTTAAAGGGTACAATTGAGGACATAGTGAGACATCTATTCACAAAGCTACTGGCAAGTGAACGGAGATTTGAGGGTAGTGCATTCTGCAGCTGGCAGCACAGGGAGCTGGTAGAACTTCTAGGCAATTTCAAAAGAGAAAGGCAACCTACGTGCATGCAGATGTCCACGGTTAAGTCTACATTCTGAAACAGACTTTAAAAGTAATTTAACTACAATTGTTCATGTGTCCTTCGGTCAGACCCTATTGTTCACATCAGCTGTGCAGAGTGGGAACAAAGAGAGAAATCAGAATTTCTGGCACAATAAAAAGATAGCATGTCTCACTTAACTTTAGAATCACAATTCCCCTGCTGTTTCTGGTGAGTGTTATGCCTAATGGAAGCTGGTTAAAGCTTTGCTAGTCTTTCTAGAACCAGTGTGGTCAGCATCTTTGCCACAGAATGAGTTGTCCCTGCTTCATTGTGTGAGCTACACTGTGAATGTGTAGCTGTTACTTTGCCATCCTCAGCAATTGATGCTGGTTTTGCCTTTGTCTGGCTTTCATTCTTTTTGTTTTGATGTGACTGGTAGTTGTTTCCTGCCTAAAAGCACTGTAGACAGGTAAATGTCCCCATTTTCTATGTGTTCCTTGATGTTTGCATTGAAGGTATTCCTAATCATATTCCTTGTCAGACCATTTGTACTCTGGTTTAACCTCATTAAATTAACCAGGATTTCTGAAATTTCTTTTCTGACCTCCAGTTTTTGGACATGAATTTGTAAGTCATCATTCCAGCTAGGATGAATACACTAAAGCGCATAAGCAGATTAACGACAAGCTAGAAGGAATAATGATTTCTTTCTCCCTTCATTCATTCATACATTCATGTTTTGACAAAGGTATTTTGGATAAAATAACCCATAACTAACTGAAACTCTATTTTGATTGTCGTAGTAAAAAGTTAATTTGTAGCAAAGCATTTTCTAAAGAGGGCTTTACTAGTAAGTTATATGTTAACTGGGATTATAGATTAAAGAAATATGAAAATATGGGTCACATTCAAAATCAAGTAGCAAAATTAGTTTTTATGTTGAATGATTGATAAATGAGTCAATGTCTACATGTGGGAGTTTTCCCTTTGATGTGCTACAATGCTACTCTTCAAGATGATCAACAAATACTCTGGAAATGGATATCAGTGGCACCCAAAATATTGCCGGCAACAGCAGCAAATAACAATGACAATGAGAAGAGTTACGTCCCTGTGTGTTAAGCACTCTATTAGAGTGATCTCAGTTAATACTCACAGGACATAGATCTTTTAAAGAACACATTAGTATATAAGGAATATATTGAAATATTGCATATTGAGCTACTATATCATATCCTATATCATAAAATATCATTGTTGTCTTACAATTAATTCATGTCTGCTGTATAAAACCAAGGGATTGGAGGCAAAGAACCAAAACCCACTCAAGATCACAAAGAGCAGGACCCAAAATTTGGACTCAGTTTTTTCAATTCCAATGCCCAGATCACTAACCACAGGTTTCTGCTCTCTCCCAGTGGTTCAAATTCATGCATTCTTTGAGGCTGGGATTGGGGCCAGGGGATATCTGTGAGAATCTAGATAGGCTCCTATGATGATGGGAATCTTGTAGAATGAAGCCTAATGGGATTCACTTCACAAAGCTGCATTGGAGTCCTAAAACTCTCCATGCACATATGGAAAGGAAATAACTTTTTCAGCAATGACATCTACAAGAAAGATTACAAGGTCTAATGATTAACATTTTTGAAGTGAGCCTACTATGTGATTTGGCTGGTACAAATGCTAGACAGCATATAGGAGAGTGTTTTGTAAGCCATAAATCACTGCAAAATATCATGTGTACATATATGTTGCATTGAGAGGCAATGATTTTGCTAAGAAAGCTAGAGAAAGCATATGGAAAAATGACTGTAAATTATAAATTACTATACCATGTTATATGTGTGATCCATTGATAAATATTTCTTCTCAGAAGGAGGAATGAAGAAATTTCTCTTGGGAAGATTTGGATAAATTTTCTTCTCTATGAGTCTCCATCCTTATTTGTTTCTGAAACACTTGGCATGGCCTGTCTGGACACAGAGAGTGGGAAGAGAAGAGTGAAAAGGAGGGAGGGGAAATATCACTTAATGGGTTCTACTAAAGTATGGCACCATGCCCTGGACCCTAGGCAATGTGCAAAGCCAATTTTTTTCTGTAGTGAGTTGTTTTTGTGCAGAGATTTTTCCTTTGCTGAGGATCCCTCAGTGAGTAATATCTGTCCCACAGCTCATCACTGTCTT
>NW_007097050.1:0-654 GCF_000164805.1 Carlito syrichta
CGCCTCAGCCTTCCGTGTACCGGAATTACAGGCGCGCGCTGCCACGCCCGGCTGGTTTTTGGATCGATTGTAGAGATGAGGTCTCGCCTGCCCCGGCGGGTCGCGAACCCGCGGGCTCAGGCCATCCACTCACCTCAGCCTCCCAAAGGCGCGGGATGACAGGCTGAGCCACCGAGCCCGGCGTAAAAACCTTTTTATCTGGAGTTCTCGGCCGGTTAGAAATCACAGGACATATACGATTTATATATGTACGTATTTGTTTATTTACATAGATAATCGCATATATATGATAATCACATATAGATTTTGCTATAACAGAGTCCACATTAAAGTGACCGATGTCTGCTTCCTTTTGTCCTTTGTTGTGTAACTTGCCTTGGTTTGGGAAGGAGGATAGCACAGCTGACACAGAGACACTGTCATGCCTGTCCGTATGGTCACGGCCCCTAGAGAAGGGCATGGCCGGGGCGCGAGCGCTCCTGTACGGTTCCAAACCCGTGTTCGTGAGAGCTCGTGAAAAGCGTGCTTCCCCTTACCACCTAAGCACTCCCAGTAAGGAGCTTCAGGAGATCCTTGACTTCCCTGTAGTCTATGCTCCTTCAACTGAAAGATGTGAATCTCCTTTTACTCCCCTTTTCTGAGTGGTATAAGTTT
>NW_007097051.1:0-431 GCF_000164805.1 Carlito syrichta
AAGGTGCATGGTAGAATTTCAGTCCTTTTAAATTTGCTTATGCTTGATTTGTGTCCAATTATGTGGTCGATCTTAGAATATGTTCCATGCGGTGATGAGTAGAGTGTGTATTCTGTGGTCTTTGGCTGGAATGTTCTGTAGGTATCAATTAAGTCCATTTGATCCAGAGTCTCATTGAGGTTCCAGATCTCCTTGCTGATTTTTTGTCCTGATGATCTGTCTAGGGTTGTGAGTGGTGTATTAAAGTCCCCAGTTATGATGGTGTTAGAGTCAATGTCTTTCTTTAGTTTTCCTAGAAGTTGCTTTATGAATGTTGGCGCACCTATGTTGGGTGCATATATGTTTAGGATAGATATTTCTTGTTGATGGAATGAAACCTTTTATCATTATGTAGTGGCCCTCTGTATTTTTTTTATTTTTTGATAGCTTAA
>NW_007097052.1:0-568 GCF_000164805.1 Carlito syrichta
GACTCACTAATCAAACTTGAAGCACTGAAATGCTAACCACAGCCCTGTCCTGCACTGCCCCCTGGTCCCTGGGGCCACTGTCATCCTGGCTTGGTGTGGGTGTGGTTTACCTGTGTCCCTCTCCCTCCCTCGGCTTCCTCTAGGAGATGCCCTCGGCCACAGCTTCCTGACTTGTCCCTCTGTCCAGAGCCCTCCCTACCTGCTGGCCAGGAGCATATGGAAGAGAGATGGTCCCATTGGCTTAATTACTGGCACAGGCATGGGGTGGGGACATTTACTACTCTACTACAAAACATTTCCCCCCCCCGGCATGCCTATGAAACCCTGGCATGTAACCAGAAACTACAAATCTCAGCCCCAGGGACACCCTGACACACAGGAACCCAGGCACGAGAGGAACTGCCTCACGATGCTTTTTTGCTTCTCAATCGCTCTTTTCTCCATTTTTTTTTTTTTTGAGTTGGAGTCTCACTCTGTCGCCCAGACTGGAGTGCAGTGGCCGCTCCCGGCCACCGCAGCCTCGCCCTGCTGGGCTCCGGCGATCCTTCCGCCTCAGCCTTCCCGAGTA
>NW_007097053.1:0-780 GCF_000164805.1 Carlito syrichta
TGTGGATTCAACAAAATGCAGATCAAAAATATTTGGGAAAAAAAAACCCAAATAAAAATACAACATATCAACCATGTACATAGCATTTGCATTATATTAGGTATTATACGTAATCTAGACATGATGTACAGCACACAGGAGGATGCTTGTAGGTTCTCTGCAAATACTACTCAATTTTATATGAGGGGCTTGAGCATCTCTGCAGGTTTGGGTATCCAAGGGGGTCCTGGAACCATCTCCCATAGGATCCGAGGAAGGCTACAGTGCTGAGTAGCTATTGGTCTCTAATTGATTGGTCGGACCATCGTGTATCTGGTTTTCAGCTGTAATAGTGATAATTTGAGTTAAGCATGAACAGAATTTAAATACTTATAAAATCCTTAGAGAGATTGTGTTTCACTTTATTAGGATACTGCAGTACTTGGGTGTTTATTTATTTATCTATTTTTGAGTTGGATTCTCACTCTGTCACCCAGACTGGAGTGCAGTGTCCGCTCCCGGCCACTGCAGCCTCAACCTGCTGGGCTCCGGCGATCCTTCCGCCTCAGCCTTCCAAGTAGCCCGAATTACAGGCATGCGCTACCACGCCCGGCTGATTTTTTGATTTATTGTAGAGATGAGGTCTCACTGCCCAGGCGGGTCTCGAACCCGTGGGCTCAGGCAATCCACTCACCTCCGCCTCCCAAAGGCGCGGGATTACAGGCTGAGCCACCGAGCCGGCTTGGGTGTTGTTAATTAGCAGGCCTAGAGGTTATTTGGATATCATTTACCGGTAGCAGG
>NW_007097054.1:0-1250 GCF_000164805.1 Carlito syrichta
AAACTATAGATTACAGAGTCATCTTTTAAAATGTCCTCACTTTTTCTTATTAATAATTTATTCATTTCGCTTTCTTTGATATACCGTGTCACTTTTTAAGGATTAATTCCCTGAATTTGGTCCTAACCAATTGTCTATTCTTATGTGACAATAATGTGCATTTTCTACTGATGCATTTTTCACATAGACTTCGTTTTTTAGAGAAGTGTTATGTCCACAGTAAGACTGAACAGACAGTTCAGAGTTACCACACACCCCACTTTCACATGTACCACCTCCCCACTGTCAACCTGTCTCATCACAGTGTAGATCACAATAGAAGTTTGTTCACTCACAGTTATGGAGACTGCACGTTTGAAATCAAAGTGTTGTCAGGGCTATGCTTTCTCTAAAGGATCTAGATCAAAAAACCCTCCCTTGCATCCTCTCTACTTCTGGTGGGTTCTGGCAATCCTTGACCTTCTTTGGTTTGTTGCATCATTCTGGTGTTCTACATATTTACATGACCTTCTGTTCTGCTTACATTGCTCTGTGTCCTTTCCTTGTCTTACAAAAACACTAGATATTGGACCTAGGACCCATACTAATCCATCTTGATCTCACCTTGATCCTTTTCCTCAATTATGTCTGCAAATGCCTTTTTCTTAAATTAGGTCACATCCTGAGATTCTGGTCATACATGAATTTTGGGGAAGCACTTTTTCAACCAACTTCAGATCCTAAATATTTCATTTCATCTTTAGCAAGACTATTTGAACTACAAATCTTCCATTTCTTTGACATTCTCATTAATATCTTTATTTATAGTCTCTTCTTGCAACTTAGCTGTTCATCTGTCATAAATAGCATATAACATCCTCTATGTTACCATAATTATGTAAGTCCATTCTACATTATGATTTTTTTGTGTTAAACACAGGCACATTTATGCTGATTCTGATTAAAGGACATTACTGCTCAAAGTGTTACAGACAAAAGTATACTGGAAAGCAAGCAAAAAACAAACAATAAATAAAAAGGATAAATTAAATAACATTTATAACATTTTACTTATTTAATGATTTTTTGTGACCTGTGTATATTAATAGACTCTATTTTTCTTTTGTTTTTTCTGGAGATGTTAATCATTAACTACAAAATTATAAGTGCATATTTGTTATAGATATATTAGTCTCCTTGCTCTTCTGCCAAAGGTAATCTCAAATCATGGTCTGAAAAATTACTCCTCATCTGGGAACTATAGGAGTTAG
>NW_007097055.1:0-648 GCF_000164805.1 Carlito syrichta
TATTGCCCCGCCTCTAGCCAGGCAGGACATTTTTCTAGTTTCGTTACATGCCGAAACTCTGTTTGCTTCAGCCCATGGTCATTGTCATGGTAACCGTGCAGCCCATTATCCAAGAGTGTGACAGCTACTATTTGATTTTTAGAATAGATTTGTTTGGATAAAACACACATTTAAGATGATACAATTTCCATCGAAAAGATTTAAACAGTAATAAGCATTCATAGAAAACTTTTAAGTTTTGTTTAAGTTTTTAAGTTTCCTTTTCTCAGATTATGACTTTAGTTCCTGTTCCTGTAGGTCAGTTTTAAGATCCTTTGATTAGTATACCGAAATTTTCCCAACGGTGCTGTTTTTGCTTCTAATATGACAATAGGAAATTTTACACATAACCATGTATTAATATACTAGGAAAAGAGATTTAAGTTTTGGGTTAAAGTCATCGTTTTATTAGAATAGAATGAGAATTATGGTGTTATGATTTTAAAAACCATACATTAATGATAATTATAAGATTTAATGATAAGGTATTAGCTTAATAGGATATAGCATAGTATTAAAGTCCAATCACTAGATCATATAAAAAGTTAAAGTAGACATATGAAACTCATATGAATTATAGTAAAGTTTGGTAGCTTAAGAATAAGTTTT
>NW_007097056.1:0-673 GCF_000164805.1 Carlito syrichta
TGTAGTTCCAGTTACTTGGAAGGCTGAGGTGGAAGGATCGCCGGAGTCCAGCAAGTCGAGGTTGTGGTGGCCAGAAGTGGCCACTGCACTCCAGTCTGGGCGACAGAGTGAGACTCTAACTCAAAAAAAGAAAAAAAAGATAATGCTAATAAAAGCCAGTGAATTTTGACCTTATCACGCTTATTCTAATCCTGCATTTCCTTTACTTTTCAAGTCTCTTATTATATCTATTTAAAGTCAATTTATGCGATGAAGGTAAACATTAACTGCACTCCAGAAACATGTAGAAGTATTTTAATATTATCTGAAACTAATTTTATCTATACTTGTGATTATTTTTTCATTATGAATGGAATAACTATTGTCATTTTGTTTCTTGAAATCTACAACAGTATAATATTTTAAGATTTCAATGTACTGCTTCATCACTTTAGCACCTGGCAGGGAGCTAGAAAGAGCTGTATGCAGTCCAGTAGCAAGTTTCCACAGAAGAGGACAAGAGAGGCACCCCACCACCATATTGAAGGTGGACAGGAAAGTGCGATCTCTGTCCGATCTCTGTGACTGATGAATCAACTACTCAGTGATTGATCATGGCCCAGGGACCTGATTGAGTGCTGAATTTCAGGCACCACATCCCCTACCCTGACTCAGCTGTGGGACAAATCGTGTG
>NW_007097057.1:0-764 GCF_000164805.1 Carlito syrichta
CTTGTGATATTTTTAATTTGACAAAGTCACGTCTCCTGTGTTGCTCTTCTTTTTGAAGGTTTTCCCTGATATTTCAAATTCTATTTTTGTGAAGTCTAGCATACTCATAAAAAGTGCATACATCATAAGTGCATGGCTTGATTGATTCTCCCAAAGTAGACACACCCCTGCGAGCAGACCCAGATGAGGCAACAGAATATATCAGCACCCAAAGGTGTCCTCACACTCCCTCCAAGTTCCAGTGGCCAACAGCATAATTGGTCTTATACCAGAGTGTCAAAATAAAAATATATATATATATGTATGTATATATATACACATATATACAGACTTTAAGCTCTGTTATCTGTGTCTGTCTTTTTTAGTTCAATGGAATGATGGGAGCAGTGGGTCATAGTGAGAGACTGTATGAATTCCTACCTCACGTTCGTTGTATCTTTTATATATCCCTACCTCATGTTCATTGTATTTTATACATCACTGTCTCACGTTCACTATATTTTATGAAGTATTAGTATTTTAAATCCTACCTCAGACCCCGTAGACTAGGCACATGCCGGGTGCCTGGTGGTGATTGTGATTGTACAGTTATACAATGTTTTAAGCAGTGTTTGTACTTAGAACTTTGTTAAGCTTTTGTTTATCCCAATTGCCATGTTGGTTGCTTCTGCTTCTGCAATGTAGTGTAATGTTAAGCATTAAGCCCCTTCCAGACATTACTTTGCTAGATTATGGAAGACTCTGTGGTGCTGCCACTCTCCTGG
>NW_007097058.1:0-771 GCF_000164805.1 Carlito syrichta
GTAGGTTGAATGCAAGTGAAGTTTGAGTCTCCAACTGGCCCTCACTCCCCCTGGTATGGAATCAGGCACCCTTTGTGTTCTTATGTGCACCCTCTCCATGCCTTCTTTGCCTAGGGATGCCCAGTGACTGCTGATTTCTCCCCTTTGCTAATTTGATTAATGTTCAGGGCCCCCTAATGAGTGAAAACATGAAGTATTTGCTTCTTTGCTTCTGTGATAGATCACTAAGTATGATGGGCTTCAACTCCATCCATTTTCCTGTGAAGTCCATGATTTTGTTCTTCTTTATGACTGTGCAATATTCCAGCTTGTATATGTATCACATTTTCTTTATCCAGTCCATTTTTGAAGGACTGTGGTGTTGGTTCCATGTTTCTGCTATTTTAAATAATGTGGCAATAAACAGGCATGTGCAGAGGTCTTTTTGTAGAAAAATTTATGTTCCTCTGGGCATATTCCCAGGAGATGGATTACTGGGTTGTATGGAAGGTCAATTTTTAGTTCTTTTAGGAATCACCACATTGCTTTCCATAGAGGCTGAACTAGGTTGCACCCCCACCATCAGTGTTCCCTTTTGTCTGCACCTGTAGCAACATCTGCTATTTTTTTGATTTATTAATGATGACCATTCTTACTGGAGTTAGGTGGTATCTCATCATAGTTTTGATTTGCATTTCTCTAAAGATTAGTGAACCACATAGTTTTAGAATCAGTTTTGCAATATTGACAAAAGCTTTGTGAGATTTTGACTGGTGTTGCATTAAATCTATA
>NW_007097059.1:0-689 GCF_000164805.1 Carlito syrichta
TTCCCTTGTCCAACCTCACAAAGCTCACACATGTGAAAACCAAGACTTGCATCTCAATCTTTTTTTTTTTTTGAGTTGGAGTCTTACTGGAGTGCCAGACTGGAGTGCAGTGACACGCTCCCGGCCACCGCAGCTTCAACCTACTGGGCTCCGGCGATCCTTCTACCTCAGCCTTCCAAGTAGCTGGAACTACAGGCGCGCACTACCATGCCCGGCTAATTTTTGATTTATTGTAGAGATGAGGTCTCACTAAGTCACCCAGGCAGGTCTCGAACCCGTGGGCTCAGGCAATCCGCTCACCTCAGCCTCCCGAAGTGTGGGATTACAGGCTGAGCCACTGAGCCCGGCTGCATCTCAATCTTTTGATGACAAGTCTGGTACTTTATCCAGACTCCAAATTGCTTCTCAGCCACTCCGTTTAACAAATGTTCTGCTTTGGTTTGAATGTGTCCTCCAAAAGGCACATGTTGAAAACTTAATCCTGAATGCAGCAGTGTTGGGGAGGCGGAGGCCTGATAGGCGTTTAGATCATGGGGACTCCACCCTCATGCCAACTGTAAAAGGACTTGAGACGTGTGTTCCAGTTCGTGCTGTCTCTGGTGCACACGCTCTTGCCCTTCCCCATTCCGCCACGGGAGTTGCAACAAAGAGCTCTTTCCAGACATGGACTGCTTGACCTTGGACTTCTC
>NW_007097060.1:0-992 GCF_000164805.1 Carlito syrichta
ATTTATGTCATCTATAATGTAACTGGGATTGATTTAACTATTTAAAAAGTTAGCTGTAAAGTACAAAATAATTATCAGGTTGTGGTTCCTTGCACCAGAGGGGAGCCTAATGGGTTTACCCATGGGAATTGGTCTGGTTGATAATCATGATGCTATGTCAAGTTGGACCACAATGCAAGATAAAAATTTACTAAGTGTTTATCATGAGTCAGGCATTGTGCCAAGTACCTTACATAACGCATATTGCATACTTATACATATGTCATATTTAATTTTTAAGACAACCTGTGAGCTATGTATTATTCTCATTATGTAAATGAGATAGCTCAGACTCCAAGTGCTTCGTTTCAAGGTTATTCAAATGGCAAGTGTCAGTCCAACTGCAAAACTCTGTCCCTGAATCCCTACATGACATAATTTCTCACAACATGGCCATTGTCATGCCTTTCAAGTTTACAAAGGCCTGTAACAATATTTTCTTTGTACCTTTCAGTGCTTTCCAAGGACACCTCTATTCTTCCTTCCCTATTTCCTTCCTTTCTTTTATTCTTTCTTTTTTTTCTTCAGCAGTTGTTATTTTTGTATTTGGGGAAAATGTCAATGTAAAACACAACAAAGCATGTAACAGCAAGTCTATCTGTGGATTTTCCAATTGTTCAAAGCCTCTTTCTGTTTGAAACTTCTTGCTTAGTTTGAGAGTTTGTCCAAGGCAACTCTTGGTGGCTTGATTGTACAGATGGCACAACATTCCCATGTATTGAACTTTGGAGTGTTGAATTTCTCTCATGCAGCACAATAAACAATTTGCCTCTCCTAATTATTCCATTTTCCTTACTAATTGGTAACCTTCTGGGCCATTTGTATCTGTGGGCAACTTACAAGTATTTTAAAAGTATTTTGCCTAGAAAAACACTAAATATGTCAGCCCTTCCTTCTGTATGTTTGTATATGTTGTCCTGACAAGTATAACCCTTGTGTGCCAGTATTCTTTT
>NW_007097061.1:0-763 GCF_000164805.1 Carlito syrichta
AGGCAGAGGAATTGTAGCAACTCTTAAAAACTGAAACAAAGAAACCAGGAAGTCCAAGCACAATGCAGATTGTGCCATTTCTATTTTAGAAAATGATTCCAGCAAACATCTGTGAAGAACTTAAAAGTTTAAATTAGACTTTAAAAACACTGTCGTCCTTTGAAATACATTTTTTAAAACTAGCTTTTCTAAAATAATATGCTGGTCACTGCCTCGCTCTAAAAAGTGACTTGTTTGGCCTTTCTGTGGACACAGAGTCAGTAATCATTTGTTGAGCCGCAGGCACCATGTGCTGAGCTCAGGGACGCACAGACACAGGAACATCGATTACCCTAAGACCTTCTGCATGAAAGGTCCTGGGATCCTCCACCTTACAACATGCCCAAACCCCTGGGCTTGGTACTTGCTCTGGGGTCTCCAAGCAGAGCAGCCCGTGGGTGGGCTCTGCTCTGCAGGGTCTCATCCCATCCCAGCTAGGCACATCCCCCCCAGCCTCCACCCTTCCAAACTTCACAGACCCCCTCTTTTCTGCCACAGGATAGGTGGCCCTGAGGTAGTATGTATGGCTTTTCTATCCAATCACCTTTGTCCTCCACCCTGCTATAATTCCTTCTGTCTTTGTGTTAACTCAATGAACATACCCACTTTTTTCTCATAAATATTTGAGGCATCTGTTGGTGAGGGGTGTATTTTGATAATAACTCAAAAAGGCAGTTGACGAGGATGCTACTTTTGTTTTCAGACACATATCCTCTCCTGTGTG
>NW_007097062.1:0-1247 GCF_000164805.1 Carlito syrichta
CTGATCGTTCTTCATCTTGTCTTTCATTTTTGCATCTCATTGATGCTTCTGATGATGACCTGGCGAATTCCAGGGGTTGCTTTGTGTTCCACTCTTGCCCAATGACCCAGTTACTCTGTGTCCGCACTCCCTTTTCGGAGGTGGGGGAAGGGCACGGGTGTTGTCGCCATTGGGTTGGAGGAAACAACTGGGCAGTGGAGTGGAGCTGGTGGGGGCAGCAGCAGAATGGGATCCCTGGCCACCACTCAGACAGCTCAGGAGATGCTGAGCACGGCCCCCCTCACAATACAATTTAATATAACAGAAAATGGACACCCGCGTGTAAAATCGAGGGCGCAAACTCCCCGCTGACCCCTGCCCCGGCCACACCCTAAACCATAAAGAGACATTTCACATCACTCTCCAATTCCACCTCCTCCCCCAAATGCATGGGATCCTGTCCACCCAGTGCAGGCGGGGCCTGCTGTTTTCCTCTATCCTCCCTTGGCTGAAGAGCGCAGACACGGAGGCATTTGTAACTTGTGCTCGAGCCCACGTGACAACTCAACCGCTCTGTACTGTACACTCACATTCACACACTCGCACACACACTCCAACTACTCTGCCCAGCTGCACTCTCAGAACCCTGCTGAGGCTGGGCTGGGTGGCATCCCAGTGTATTGTTGAAAGGGCACTCAGCCAGCCTCTTCTGATGCACAACCAATAATGGACATGGAACTTTACACAACTTTGGCCACCTGCCAAACCTTAACCAATGGAAGACCAAAGAGCCAAGACCATAGAAAAATGCAATGCCATACCGTAACACTAATTATTTTTAAATTGGGTGGAATCATTCTGAAGAATAAAGCATTGCGCGTATGCAAATAGCTGAACAGCTGATCCTTACGTATTTTTAATATTACAATTTCCAGGTTTGGAATTCATGAAAGTTATACTGCTGTCCTTATTAACAAACTGCGGAAGAAATGGTGTTAAGACTTAAAGATTTCCTTTACCTTTCCATCTTCTTACATCTCTAGTGATTGTTTAGGTCCATAGATTTATTGTTAAGCAAGGAAAGAAATGTCACTGTGACTCACACTTTCATTAGGTTGATTCGAGTTGAGTATCTAAAAACAAAAAGTTCACCCCTGCTAGATTATTCATCTAAGTTACTTCCTGAATGTGTCATTTGATCCTCAAAACAACAGATAAATGAATATCTTTTCCCTCAACTGCAGAAATGAGACACTGTAGCTTAAAAA
>NW_007097063.1:0-633 GCF_000164805.1 Carlito syrichta
TTCAGACAGCAGCACAGGATCCACACGAAAAAAGTCACATATCAGTGTGCACCCATCATCACATGACATGACATACAGATAGACAGACACCAATCCCAAATCCGTGTGAGACTTGCCGTGCAAACTCACATAGAATGTTTGACTCAGAAATGCCAAACATACACAAAGACAGTGCACAGAGTTATTGATAAAATTCGAGGGGTGGAGGAGTGCGAAGTGTGCAGTAATTGCTACACCAGGTCTCCCGAGCAGCAGAGACTGGAGGGAAGAGGCGCCAAGCGCTACACCCTAAAGACCCACTGCCAAGCCCACTGAGCACAGTCCTGGGAGAAGTTTCGTGGAGATTCCTGGTGCGGGTTCATGGAGAGAGTCGGTACAAGCCTGTGAGCATTCGCGGGCATACACACACAATCACACTCTCTCTCTCTCACACACACACAAACACACACACACACACACACACAGGGGTCAGGGGCGAACACACTCTCACAGAATGAGAAAGAGCAAGAGCATGGCGGACAAGCAGTGGCTGGGGAAGGAAGTTTTCATCTCTGGCGCCATATGATGCTACCAGGAGAGCAGTGGAGGCTGCAGACAGTGTGGTTGCTGGGTTGGGGGAGCTACCTACCAGAA
>NW_007097064.1:0-784 GCF_000164805.1 Carlito syrichta
TGACTTATTTAGCTGGGAAGCCAGTTGAATTAACTAGCTGATGTAAATAGCTAGCCAGCTGGCTACCAACTGACTTAACTAGCTCTCTACCTAGCTAGCTAGCTGGCTAGCCAGCTGACTTACCTAGCTGACTTAATTAGCTAGCCAGCTGACTAGCCAACTGACTTAAGTAGGTCGCTACCTAGCTAGCCAGCTGGCTATCCAGCTGACTTATATAGCTGGCCTGCTTGCTAGTCAGCTGAATTAAGTAGCATGCTATATAGCTAGCCAGCAGGATAGCTAGCTGACTATACTAGGTAACTTAACTACCTAGCCTTCTCTCTAGCCAGCTGACTAAATTAGCGAGATACTTAGCCAGCTGGCTAGCCAGCTGACATAACTAGGTGATTTAACAAGCCAACCAGCGAGCTAGACAGCTGACTTAACTATCTAGCAACCTAGCTAGCCAGATGTATAGTCAGCTGACTTAACTAGGATACTTAACTAGCTAGCCTGCTGGCTAGCAGGCTGACTCAACTGCCTAGGTACCTAGATAGTCAGCTGGATAGCCAGCTGAATTCACTAGCTAGCTAGCAATGTATCCTGCTGGCTTGCCAGCTGACTTATCTACCTAGGTACTTACGTAACCAGGAGGCTAGTGAGCTGACTTATCTAGGTTACTTAACTAGCTATCTAACTGCCTAGCCAGCTGACTTAACTAGGTAATGACCAAGCTAGGCAGCTGGCTATCCAGCTGACTTACTCGCTGAGTTAACTAGCTGACTTAAGCTGCTAGCTACCTAGT
>NW_007097065.1:0-696 GCF_000164805.1 Carlito syrichta
TATTAACTCCGGACGTTCCGGTAACCCCAATTCCTGTGGGAGAAGGGCCCTCTCCCAGAAGGAATAGTGGGTGTAATATTAAGCAGAAGTTCCTTGTCTTTACAAGGAATTTCCATTATTTCTGGAGTGGTGGATTCGGATTACACAAGAGAAATCCAGGTGCTTGTTGCTTCCCCTAGCAAAACTGTGCAGTTTAACAAAGGTCAGAGAAAAGCCCAGTTGCTGCTCCTGCCTTATTGTAAAACAGGTAAAATTAACTAACCTGCCTAAGAGGTGACTCTGGATTTGACTCTAGCGATGTTGTTTTTTGGGTTCAGGAGGTTACTAACCCTAGACCTCTAGAAGACATATGTATATAAGGAGTTAAGATTAAAGGCTTATTGGACACCAGAGCCGATGTTTCTTGTATTCCCGGAAAGGATTGGCCTGCCTCGTGGCCAACTCGTATGGCTCCTTTAGGACTCATAGGCATTGGTCGAGTACCCTCAGTAGCCAATAACTCTAAAAATTTTAAATTGGACAAATGAGACTTCAAAAACTTTTTGCCCATCTATCCCCTTTATATTATGGGGAAGAGATATTCTTGCTCAATAAAGCATGCATTTATATAGCCCCTAATGATAAAGCTTCAGCACAAATGCTGTAGATGGGCTATGATCCTTTTAAGGGACTTGGTAAAGACAGACAGGTAATGCA
>NW_007097066.1:0-670 GCF_000164805.1 Carlito syrichta
GCGGGTCTCGAACCCATGGGCTCAGGCAATCCACTCACCTCAGCCTCCCAAAGGCACAGGATTACAGGCTGAGCCACCGAGCCCGGCTCTCCCCATTTTCAGTTTGCCCCAGAGAGGAAGGAGGGAAGAAGAAAGGGGAGAGAAAGGAAATTGTCAAGTCTTCTCTGGGAAGCCCACTGTGGTGGCCGTGCTTGATGTTTCAACAACAGAAAGTTGTACATTTTGAAATTCCCCATTATGGAAACCATTACAAAACTCTAAACAGATGTTGTGAAACCTCTCAGTGTTCAGCCAATGTAATAATTTCTTAATCATAACTACAGTAGGTCAAGTCTGTTGTAAAAGTTACTTAAGCGAGAGCTCCTTGTTAAATTCTTGGGATAGACCAGTGGCTTGTCAAACTTCTTTGACCCCAACCCATATCAAGAAACATGTTTTACCTGTGCCCAAATACACAGTTATCTGTACGCAGATCAAAAACAAAGGAAAAAAAATCTGGTCAACAGGCCTCTCCCACTAACTTGCTGGGGGAATGTAGTCTGGGACAGTCATGTATTTGGGGGAAATGTAAACACAAATGAGTGTGAGATTCCTGTCCTAGAACGGTTTATTGTGCTCTCCTCTCTCTGGGTTGTTCACAAGGTGGAATGCTCATTTGCTGTGATTGTAG
>NW_007097067.1:0-692 GCF_000164805.1 Carlito syrichta
ATTCACCCTACAGAATTTTACACATAAAATAAATACACTACATTTCCATTGTTAAAATGGTAAATATTCTGACTTTATAATCCAACTGTATATCAGAATGCCCCATGGTAGTTTGATTCTGGGAATGGTTCTTCTCAGGAAAAGTATGCTAGAGTCTGCAAACGAGGGTAGCCTGCTTTACACAGGTCTTTCTCACAAAATTGCCAGCTTTCAGAGGGGAAGAGAGAGAGTGCAGGACTGCATGTCTTAATCCAGCCAAATATGCAGATGTTCCCATCACTCATCTGCCAGCAAACTCAACCACATCATTCCATCTCCCTTCCAAAATCCCTATTCCTTGTTCAGTGTGTGCATGAAAGGAATTACAAACACCTACTTAGCAAATTGATTACGGATCAAGTAGACTCAACGAGGACCAAATGGAGACAGTACAAGTGCAACCATATATATTTATAAAAGTTTTAGGTATAGCATCATTAAATATGCAGACTTTGGTCTCTTGATGCACCCTTCACTTTAACTTGGAGACTGCTGGTCTGGAGATTGGATGATAAGAGCACAGGTACAAAGTCAGAGAGAGGATTTGCAGTCCTCTTAAAATGACTGAGGACCTGGGGCTATGGCAAAAACAGAGAGGATGGAGAGAAAGAAGGTTGTAAAGGTAGGGCAGACCAATTTTGGGAACTGGTTTG
>NW_007097068.1:0-1120 GCF_000164805.1 Carlito syrichta
CTTAAAAATTACTTCCATAAATGATAACGTGAGAATAGATTCTCTGCCAAATTACCAGTTCTTCAACCACAGCCTGGACTCTGTCAGATTTGCTATGGTTTATTCATCACTCAGTTAACATCTGGCCAGACTCAATTGTTCCAGTTAACTTGAACACAACAACCCAAGTCATCTGACTTCCATTCTTTTCCCTCTGCAATAGTTTTGAGATGGTATGAGTGACAACTCATAATCACTTCTGATATTGCAAATCATGCTTCTTTAATTTTCATCAGAGGTTGGGGGGGTCATGGGAAAGATTACATAACAGTTCAACTCGGATGAATACTTGGGGAAGAGGTGAATCCTGCAATTTTTCTGCAGTGAGACCCTCAAGATGAATTTCCCAGCTAAGTGACCTTGCCACTTTTGAGCGTAATGGTAGGACAGTGCAGTTGGGAGAAAGACAGAAATTCTATCTTTATCAACTAGTCCTCTAGTAAGAATTCACAATTCTTTTGTTAGTCCCAAATTCCCATTACCAACCTATAGATATATGTATAGTAGAGATAGCAAATCTCCAAAGTAGCTAGTAGTTGCAGAAGCTGAAAACAGGGCACGTCCACTCAGCATGAGCAGAAAAAGTACAGAACCCCAGTACCTGTGGCAGCCTTTCTTCCACAACTGCCCTCAACATCTCATGTTAGCTACTGAGGGTCCAAAGATTTCCCCATAAATATACAACTTTTAACTTGATATGAGAAGTTTTCAAGACCCAAAAGAATGAGACCAGAGGATGGATTTTTAGACATCACATCACTTTGGGAGATCTCCCTTCATCAATCAGCACCGAGGCATGCAAATGGTGGTTAATCTCCCTCCATCAACAAGCAACTCACAGGAATTGATGAAAACTTTGCTGAGCTTAGGGAGTCATAGTAGGGTCTGGCAAAATCATCCTTTTTTTTGAGTTGGAGTCTCACTCTGTCACCCAGACTGGAGTGCAGTGGCCGCTCCCTGCCACCGCAGCCTTGACCTGCTGGGCTCCGGTGATCCTTCCGCTTCAGCCTTCCAAGTAGCCGGAATTACAGGCCTGTGTTACCACGTCTGGCTGATTTTTTGATTTATTGTAGAGATGAGG
>NW_007097069.1:0-365 GCF_000164805.1 Carlito syrichta
TGTGATCAGCCAGTTTTCCCAGCACCATTTACTGAATAGGTTCTCCTCTCCCCAGTGGCAGGTGGTGGAGGCTTTGTCGAAGATGATTTGGTTGAGAAATTGAAGTCTTGCCTCTGGAATCTCAATTCTATTCCATTGGTCTATACGCCTGTTCCTATACCAATACCAAGCTGTTTTGATGATTGTAGCTTTATAGTAAAGTTTGAAGTCTGGTAATGTGATACCACCTGCTTTGTTTTTTTGCTGAGGATTGTTTTGGCTATTCTTGGTTGTTTGTGTTTCCATATGAATTCCTGTGTTGTTTTTTCTAGGTCTGAAAAAAATGTTGCTAGTAATTTGATAGGTATTGCATTGAATCTGTAGAT
>NW_007097070.1:0-1309 GCF_000164805.1 Carlito syrichta
CAAATAAATCTGAAAAGTATTTGCATATTGATTGCATACATAAAAAGTTCTCTACTGTATTCAAATTTTGTATTAAAAATTAAAACTCCAGATTCCTCAAGAATAGGAAGAAAATGACAATTGATACAGTAAAGTTTCATTTACAGTAATCATTCTAATCTGGTTCAAAGTCTTTCTGCACAAGAGCTATATACATCTGACAGTTTTGAAACTGAAACAGGTAACTCTGCTTGAAGGATCTAGAGATCCAAGATAAAACCACAGAAAAGACACAAATGAACAAGAAAAAATTTCTTTCAGACAAAGAAACACAACTCTCTCTGCAAAAGAGTGTACACGAATATATATATAAATATTATTTCAGTTCCTGAATGTTGTTTAAAAGCTCCCCACAAACAGGAAAAAAAATTATGTAATTATTTGAACATGAAGAATTCTCTTTCTCTTATTTCCTGATGAGAACACACAAGAGCCATTTCAGCAGCTAGAAAAATCTGCAAAAAAATGCTCCTAATTATGATATTAATGCACATCCTGCCTTTAATGTTTTATTTTAACATTTATTTATTTTATTTTTTTAACAAGAGAATATTATATATTTAGATTTCTCATGATTAATTATCAGTTATATCTCATGTAATATGAGGGAGGACCTCCTCAAAAAAGTAGGAATTATCTTTTGGAGGACAGGCCCCTCATAGGACAGGATTCCCCAGCTGGGTAAGTGTTCTAGGAACCCATCAGAATCAGTGAGCCAACTATCATTGTTGTGAGATACTGCATTGTGGAAGAATTGCCAAGAGTTGTGGAAAACAGGTTAACTGATTCTGCCACCATGACAACACACCCTGCCTAACCTGTGCTGAGTGATCAGCAGTTTTTGAACAAAAACAGTATAATCCCCATGCCCCACCCTTCCTATTCACCTGATCTTGCCCTGAGCAACTTTTTATTTTGTTTCCCTAAATGGAGAAAAGTCCTCAAAGAGAAATGTTTTCCAATGTAGAAGAGGTGAAACAAAAAACAGGAAAAACACTAAAAAGCATCAAAATTGTGATGAATTAAACTGTTGTAAGCAGTGGGAAAAGCATTTTGATAGGTGCATTGTATCAAATGAAGAATACTTTGAAGATGACTGAAGTTTAAATATGTAAGAATACACTATTTAATAAGTAAATTCCAATTTGGGGGCCTACCTTGTATGTTTTAGAATAATACTTTATTAATTTTATCTCTTAATGTGTATTTAGCATTTATACTTTAACAAATTAAAAATTTTAGAATGTGTTTCTATTCAGTTACTGATTTT
>NW_007097071.1:0-1393 GCF_000164805.1 Carlito syrichta
GATCTACATGGTGGTTGTTCCCTGGGTAACTCCAATTAAGTCAGCATGTACATGAGCAAGACTCAGATGCTTTGAACTTGTGCCTGTTGTAATCATCCTCTTTGCTCTTAGTAGATTCACCCTCTTCAGCTACCTACTTTATAAATTTTATCTTAGTGTTACATTCTAGAAAGATACAAACATATTTAACGACTCAGTCAACCTTGACCAAAGAGCAAGTTAAAGTATTTTCCTGATAGAAATTACTGAAGACATTTATTTTTGCATTCATAAAAGCATTTTTAAATCACGTTTTATTTACTGTGCTACTTATGAAGATATTTTGCATCACAGCACAAATGTAGAAGACTTATTCCTCCTTTTCTGTTGAGTAAGGCATGGTTGATTATGTCTGTTTGGGGATACTTTTGAGATGTCAATTTTGATTTGAACAAAGGAAGCTGATTTGAATTTTCTAATATATTTGTCTTCTGGTGAACTTATCATTGTGTTTCTATTGCCTTTATGTAAATGATAAAGATTCTGCTCATCACAAAATTTAATACATGAAAAGTCTCTGATGTTAGCACCATCGGCTTGATCCTCATGTGATCACTTTCACATGTGTCTCCCCTGGGTGGTGGATGTTCTTTCTTTTCTATAACAAGTGGACATTAAAATGACGTTCTAAAATAGATTATCTTTGCCTCACAAGAAGAGATTTTGCCGTTAGTTATTCATAAGATTTCCTTTTTGTCAGAAAATGCATATGGAAAAGTTTTTATTGAACACACAGTCCCTTCTTGAAAAATAATGCTGTTTATAATATACTATAAAATATATCATAATTGTATCTTTATATATGTGTATATATAGTTTGTGTTGTATTATCCATATTGCATTCTAATATATATATCATTATTTTATAGTTATATATGTTTACATCAATTGTTTGGAGCAATTTTTTAAAGATAAAAGTTCTCCAGGCTCATTTATTCTAAGAATTTAGATGGATATAGTTTTCACAAGTATAATTTTTCATGTCTATACATGATTATACCAGAGAAATGTCCCTGTATAGAAAAAAAGATGTGTAGAAACCATAATGCTACCATTTTTGTTCCATCTACTTTTATTTGTTTATTTATTTATTTAATTTTTAGTTGGAGTCTCACTCTGTCACCCGGACTGGAGTGCAGTGGCCACTCTCTGGCCACCGCAACCTCACCTGCTGGGCTCCGGTGATCCTTCTGCTTCAGCCTTCCAAGTAGCCAGAATTACAGGCATGCACTATCACACCTGGCTGATTTTTGGATTTATTGTAGAGATGAGGTCTCGCTGCCCAGGCAGTTCTTGAACCCGTGGGCTCTGGCAATCCATTCGACTCAGCCTCCCAAAGGCACGGGATTACAAG
>NW_007097072.1:0-683 GCF_000164805.1 Carlito syrichta
CCCAAGAATATGTACAAAAGTTTTAAGAAAGGAAAAATATATGTTAAATTATTCTACAATTTTTCCTTTGATATTGTTAAGATTTATTATGCATTCTGTCTTCTGAATAGCAACATAGGTACTCTGATCCTCAATGTGAAGTTGACTGAAGATGATACACGTCTGGAAAGTCAACACGTTTCAATTTGTGCAGAATAAAACATTCAGCATTTATGTGAGAAATGTAGTAGTTTCAAAGTTGAAACCAAATGTACAATGGATTCTCACGTATGAATAGGAAAGGAAGTTATAATGGGAGTCGTGCGCCCTTCTTAGAAATCAATCCCTTCAAAGGAACATTTCTATCCCCAACCCTGGACTGCAACTATCTTTAGATGAAAAAAGTTAAAAAAAAAAATAGAAGAAAGCAAATACAGTCAGTTTCAAGTTTTACAGCTTTTATTTATGTATTCATTTTATTTTAATTGTTGCACAATATGGGGTACAATTCAGAGTTAGATATTCAAACATTGATTATGCATGGTCCCTGGATGGTGAGGTCTGCCCCTCCCTCCGTTAACAATACAACTCCACAGACAATCCCACCCCTACCCCAAAACCGTTTTCTACTACTGCCAATGGCTTTCTTCTCGCACTCTAATCGATCAAGTGCAGCTCAGGAGGGAGAACATTTTGGATCTCTA
>NW_007097073.1:0-500 GCF_000164805.1 Carlito syrichta
CCACAGGGGTGGGTGTCACCCAATCCCCTGAGGGCCTAGATAGAACAAAACACAGAGAAAAAACTTCTCCCCTTTGCTCCCTCCCTTCTTGCTTGCCCTATGCCTGGTCTGTAGGTCTTCTTCTGCCCTTGGACTGGTAGTCACACCCTGGAGTCTCCTGGTGCTCAGACTTTTGGTCTTAGACCTGATTACATGACTAACTTTCTTGGATATTCAGGTTACAGACAGTAGGTGGGGGGCCTTCTCATCCTCCATAACCACACACATCAATTCATCATAGTAAATCCATACATAAACAAGTGTGTGTGTATATATATGGAGGGTGCCAAAAAAGTATGCACAACTTATTAAAGGAAAAAAAAACTATTAAAATTGTAATGCTCATACGTACTGATAACAAAAGATGAATCCTAGTTACATTTGACATCTGCAAGTACAAGAGCTGCTCAAGTGACTCCCATCAGCTTCCAGACACTTCTGATGATGGTGAACGACTGCAG
>NW_007097074.1:0-682 GCF_000164805.1 Carlito syrichta
CAAATTACCATTGTAGGCAACTTGAACTTGGTTCTATAGGGAACACCAGTAGGCAGAAAAGAATTTCTCCACTTCCACCCCACCTAGAGGTCAAATGACCCTTGAGTGCAGGTAGTTATATGCCAGCCCTCATAAGTCATCATATGATGGCTATGAATTAGTTCCTGGGCACCTCTGGCCTGCTACACATGTGAGCAGAGAAGACTCAGGTAGCCGGAGAAACCCACATGAAAGTGGTGGTGGTGGTCATGGTGTTGGAAGTGGGACAGGTATGCACTGAATGAAAAGGGCTGCTGTTCTGCCATATGCAAGACCTCACTCTCCTTGTCTTACAGCTGAAGGAAGAGGACTACAAGGCCTTAGAGGAAGGCAGAACCATAGCACCAAAGGTGCCTAGATCCTAAAATTACCCCTTGGAAGGCTGCTCACTGACTGGGACAATTAGCAAGAAATAGACAATTATGCTAAGCCACAAAAATGTAGGGATTGCTTGTTACAGTGGTTAGCCTCTCCTGAGCAGTGTAGGGAGAAAGTGGGATATTTAAACAGCCAGCCATATCCACTGCTTAAATCCTGGGATTGGTGGGTAACAGATAATACCATCGAAATTACTACCTTTGCTAATAACAATATGTGAAACACCAGATAAAGTCTCTTGAAGCTACATAGGAATGAAAGGCAA
>NW_007097075.1:0-876 GCF_000164805.1 Carlito syrichta
TACATATTGTATCCACTTGTGAGGAAAGTGACTCCATTTTTCAGAAATCAAAGTGGAAATTTAGAAAATAATGCAAACTCTTCAAACCCAGAAACGCTTTATGTTTTCAAAGAGTTCCACGAAGTCCCATGTCCAGTCATTTATATCAGTTTTCAGAAGTCCACTGACCCTTGGCGAGGGGACAGAGTGTTGTATTTTGTGACATTTTAAGAGCTTCACAGAACAGCACACGACAATCACATCTATGTGATTCTTTCTGAAATTAGACAGTCAAGAGTTGGGGAGGCAACTGAGAGTGGCTGCTCAAAGCACAACTCTAGAGTCCAGCTGGAATAGGTATGAGCCCTGCTTCCACTTCTTCCTGCTGTGGACCTGGAAGAATACAGGGGCCCCGTGTCCTCATCCGAGAAATAGAGATGATACGATACTGGCCTCAGAAGAAAGTCGGGAGACTCACAGAGCTGTCAGTACCTGACACAAGCTCAGAGGAACATCGCTCTTTAAAGAAAAGACAGGAAGAAAAATAGAAAAATCAGAACCAAAAAACCCCAATGAAGTTAGACTTAATACCGATTAGGATGAAGCTGACACCAAACGAGAAGATTCATGGTTTCTCAAAACTTCCTCATGCACGAGGGGATAAAGATGGACAGTGAGGAGAGCGCAGGGGAAACAGTACCCAACAGAAGTGCGATGTGTTTCTGTCCTGCAGAACTCACTCGTTGCTGCTGTGTCATTGACTGAGCAAAGCCAGGGTTTGCACAGGATTGATCACATTTTCCCATGGGACAAAACTCTATCTTCCTCCCACACCAGGAAGCAATGGCCAGCATCCTTATCCTTCTTCCAGCTTAGTGCTAGCTCTTGACTTAGAAA
>NW_007097076.1:0-779 GCF_000164805.1 Carlito syrichta
ATTCATTTTTTTATCAAGGAAAAGAGGAGATAATCCTTTTATGTTTCTTCAAACTGGTGCAGAGTTTATTCTTGGAATAATAAATTAATAAAACAAATATTTTAAATGAATTAGCATATGGGGCTCTTTATAAATATGAACTGTTTCTGCTTTGTTTTGGTAATCAAACATGCTTATTACTTCAGTCATTTGACAGTGCTCTCAAATGAATCACCTTACTATAATTGTTCTCATTTTTAGACATATGTCTTTTCATTAGATGTCAGTGTTCATTTCTTAGGCATGAATATTTATTTTAAGCAGGCAGAGTGGAAAAATATCAACAACATAAGATTAGGGTCAATAGACAAGTGGAGTTCTTAAAACAGATTAATATATCTTGAATACACTGTCATGTTTTTAAGCTTCATTTTCTCATTTGTGTGGTTGAGGGAAAGATATATGTTTAACTGTTGTTTTGAAGATCAAATGAGATAATGTATTTGAAAAAAACAGAGTACTATTTACATACAATTATTATTATATTCAGGAAGTAACTTGGATCAATAATCCAGCAGGAGAGACATTTATGTTTTCAGATACTCAAGACAAACATAATTAAAGTGTGGGTCATAGTTTCATTTTTTTCTTTACTTAACAATAACTCTATTGACCTAAACAATCACCAGAGGTGTAAGAAAACTTAACACAATTTTTTTTGGTAGTTTTTTCTTAAGACAACAGGCTAATTCTTTCATGAATTTCAAACCTGAAATTATAATTTTAAAAATATGTAAGCA
>NW_007097077.1:0-712 GCF_000164805.1 Carlito syrichta
AGTTTTAAAATTATCTTTTTTTTGTTGCTATTGTAAATGGTACCTTTCCAAAAATATATTTCCTAACTTCTGTTGCTGTTCATGCAGTTGGTTTTTATATATTGTTCAACCACCTTGATGAACTCTTACTCATTCTAATAATTTGACTATAAATTATTTTTTATTGCATAAAATCTGTAAACAATGACAGTTTTCTTACTTTCCAACCTTTGTACTTTTAATATATTTTAAATCTTAAGAAGCTTTTCATATTTGAAAATTTTGAAATAAAAATAGCCTTTTTTAAAAAAGTAAAGTATTTTGTTTTATTATGGGAGTTTTCAAACATACCCAAAATAGATGTATATAGTAAACCTTCATGCATTCTTTACCCTTCTTAAACAATGACCAACTCATGGCTAATACTGTTTCATCTTTACCTCTCTTCAGTTTTTCTTTCCATAATTTGAGACAAATCTCAGGTATCATAGTATTTCTTCTGTAAATGTTTAATTGTATATTTGTAAAATGGTAAGTATTTTTAAAAAATAGTCTTTAAAGATTTAAAAATTAATAGTCCAGAAAAAATACTTTATTTAATGCCTGAGAAAAATATGTTCCTGAGAGGTAAACTGATGTCTGAGATCAATAACTGCATAGTGGCAGAATTTTAATCCTGGTGCAGTGACTACATTATAGTTGGTTGCTCACTTCATCTGTATAAACAAATGAA
>NW_007097078.1:0-487 GCF_000164805.1 Carlito syrichta
TGCTGTTTAGTGTCGATGTCTTTGTGGGTTTTGGGGGGACCTTGTTGGTGTCAATGTTTATTTTTATTCCACTGTGGTCCAAGAAGGTGCATGGTAGAATTTTGGTCCTTTTAAATTTGCTTATGCTTGATTTATGGTCAATTATGTGGTTGATCTTAGAATACATTCCATGCGGTGATTAGTAGAATGTGTATTCTGTGGTCTTTGGATGGAGGGTTCTGTAGGTATCAGTTAAGTCCATTTGATCAAGAGTCACATTGAGGTTTCAGATCTCGTTGCTGATTTTTTGTCCTGATGATCTGTCTAGGATTGTGAGTGGGGTATTAAAGTCCTCAGCTATGATGGTATTGGAGTCAATATCTTTTTTTAGTTTATCTAGGAGCTGCTTTATGAAAGTTGGTGCTCCTATGTTGGGTGCATATATGTTTAGGATGGATATTTCTTGTTGATGGATTGAACCTTTTATCATTATGTAGTGGCCTTCCGT
>NW_007097079.1:0-731 GCF_000164805.1 Carlito syrichta
GCTACCACTGTGAAGCCTCCAATGAAATTGTCACTTCTCAGCAATCTGAGTGGCTCTGTCATGTGGGGCATCAATGTGCAAGGGCAACCTGTTCTGCTCACTTGAAAACCAAAACAAAGGCCAGGCTCGTGGGTCATGCTGATGTCTATAATCCCAGCACTTTTGGAGGATGCTGTGGGAGATGCTTTGGGGCCAGGAGTTTAAGACCAGCCTGGGGAATATAGTGAGACTTCATCTCTTAAAAAAAGTAAAGACCCAAATGAAAGCCCAGCTGGGTGAATGCCTACAACGGAACTTTTGGTCCTGAGCCATGCCAAGGAGGTGGTGTTTCCAAAACTTATTCTCATATCCCCTCTCCTGTCTTCCAAACACACATGGGGGTCCTGGGTTTGATCTGCAGTTTAACAGCAAAGATGCACCAGTGGTGACCAATATATTCAACAGTGACCAGACTTCAGTATTGGGGAAAATCTCAAGGAGAAACTCCAGGGCATGATGGAAAGCCTAGGCAACTCAGTACAAATCCTGCTGGGCCACTCGTGGGGCTGAAATACCAGGAGAATGATCCTTAGGCTGTCTAGGCTTCTGTCTTTTCCTCCAAAAATGGGACATCATAATCATCCCCTTTGAGTTTGCGCTGAATCTCATACAGGTTTACATATAAAAATTGCTAATACTGTCTAAATGTAAAGATACCTCTGGAATAGCAGGAATGTATTTATGTATTTTTA
>NW_007097080.1:0-607 GCF_000164805.1 Carlito syrichta
CACCAAGGTGTTGGCATTGTTGATTCCTTCTGTGGTCTCTCTCCTTGACTTACAGACCAACCAGCTGCCTTCTTGTTATGTCCTTACATGACGTGTCCTCTGCACATGGATGTCCCTGGTATCTTTCTGTGAGTCCAGATGTCCTCTTTTTATTAGGACACCAGTCAGATTAAAGTCCATTCTAAAGGCCTCATTTTAACCTAATATCTTCTGCAAAGCCTTATATCCAAATATGGAGACATGATGGTATACTAGAGGTGGAAACTTCAACACATGAGCTTGGAGGGGTGCAAATCAAACCATGGCACCATCCATGACCATCCATGGCCACCCATGACCACCTGTATTCTGTCCACCCAGGCAACACCAAAGCTCACTCACTGGACCTACATTCATTGCTAACACTGCAATGTGTCCATTATTTTGGGCCAAAAGTTCATAGAAGCTCTGGAGTTTCTCCTCTTCACTGTTAAACAAAAATGAAAATATGTCACATATAGAATGATCTGTATCTATATATGATACAGATATACTGTATGCTAAAGCTTTTCAATTTTGCTTATTATTAAGCTAAATTTGCCACCTTGATACAGTTTATTCATCTATA
>NW_007097081.1:0-1021 GCF_000164805.1 Carlito syrichta
AAAAATTAGCTGGGCGTGATAGCGCTCACCTGTAGTTCCAGCTACTTGGAAGGTGAGGTAGAAGGATTGCCGGAGCCCAGCAGGTCGAGGCTGCGGTGGCCTGGAGGTGCCACTGCAATCCAGAGTGAGACTCCAACTCGAAAAATAAAATAAAATAAAATACAATTTCAACATTAAACAGAACCCAAAAGTCATTTGCTGATTAGGGTTTGAAAATACTCTGAGTTCCCCCCAAATGCACTTTTTTTTCTGTGGGTTTAGAAACCAACCAATTATCATTACCTGGACATACCAATCAAAGATCTCCTGGACCAACCAATCAGAGCTCATGTGAACCAACCAACCAGAGCTCACCTGAACCAACCAATTAGAGTCAGTGCTCACTTGCCTTGGCAATGGGGACCTCAGCTGTATCACAAAGCAGAAGGAATTGTAGCAACTCTTAAAACTGAAACAAAGAAACCAGGAAGTCCAAGCACAATGCAGATTGTGCCATTTCTATTTTAGACAATGATTCCAGCAAACATCTGTGAAGAACTTAAAAGTTTAAATTAGACTTTGAAAACACTGTCGTCCTTTGAGATACATTTTTAAAAACTAGCTTTTCTAAAATAATATGCTGGTCACTGCCTCGCTCTAAAAAGTGACTTTGGTCTTTCTGTGGACGCAGAGTCAGTCAGTAATCACTTGCTGAGCGGCAGGCACCATGTGCTGAGCTCAGGGACGCACAGACACAGGAACATTGATTACCCTAAGACCCTCTGCACGAAAGGTCCTGGGATCCCCCACCTTACAACATACCCAAACCCCTGGGCTTGGTACTTGCTCTGGGGTCCCCAAGCAGAGCAGCCCGTGGGTGGGCTCTGCTCTGCAGGATCTCCTCCCCTCCCAGCTAGGCACATCCCCCTCAGCCTCCACCCTTCAAATTTCTCAGACCCCCTCTTTTCTGCCACAGGATAGGTGGCCCTGAGGTAGCATGTGTGGCTTTCTATCCAATCACCTATGTCCTCCACCCTGCTAT
>NW_007097082.1:0-953 GCF_000164805.1 Carlito syrichta
GGACAGCCAGGAGCTGCAGGTCAGTGTGGCAGTGGGTGACTCCTGCTGGGCAGAGCTGTGTAGCAGGGGTGGGGTTTCAGAGCTCCCTGGACTAGGAATTGGGGGCTGCCTTTGGTATCTTTTTTTGTAGAATGATTTGATTTCCTTTGGGTATATTCCCAAGAGGGAAATTACTGGGTCATATGGAAAGTCAATTTCTAGTTATTTCAGAAATCATCACACTGTCATTCAAAGAGGTTGCAGTAGTTTGCATTCCTACCAGCAGTGTAGCAGTTTCTTTTTCTCTGTATCGTCATCAGCATCTGCTATTGCTTGTTTCATTAATGATAGCCATTCTTACTAGAGTTAGGTGATATCTCCTTTTTTAAAAATTTATGATGTGTATTTTTTATTTTTAAATTTTGAGTTGCAATTATGGGTTGGGTGTACAAATATACATTGTGCAGGTTCCCATGTTGATGAGATGTGCCCCCACCTCCCCATGTAGAGAGAGACCCCACCTCCCTGGTGCTCCCTGCTGCCACCCCTCCCCGTAGTTTCCCACCACTGTCAATCCTTTTCTTATAGTATTATGGTAGTTGTGCAAGGTCCACTTTTGAGTGAGAACATGTGATACTCAGAACTCTGTTTCTGTGATAAATCACTCAGTATTATAAACTCTAATTCCAGACAGGTTGCTGCAGAATTCATGATTATATTCTTCTTTATGGTTGCATAATATTCCATTGTGTATATGTACCACTTTTTTTTTTTTGGAGTTGGAGTCTCACTCAGTCACCCAGACTGGAGTGCAGTGGTCGCTCCCAGCCACTGCAGCCTCGACTTGCTGGACTCCGGTGATCCTTCCACCTCCACCTTCCAAGTAGCTGGAACTACAAGCTCGTGCTACCACACCCTGCTGATTTTTTTATTATTGTAGAGATTTGGTCTCGCTTGCCCGGGCGGGTCTCGAA
>NW_007097083.1:0-748 GCF_000164805.1 Carlito syrichta
CCAGGAAGGAAGAGGCCACAATGGAGAGATGAGATTTGCAAAGTCCTGGCTATGTACTGCAGAAGACAGTGTTGAAACTGAGAGACAAAGATGTAATGAGCACATATCCTTCTTAGCACTTATTTTTGCCTTGTAGTAAAACTGTCTGTATATGTTCAACCATCTACTTTAGTGTTTAATGTAATGTAGCTTCCCCCCAGCACATGATATTGCCTTTTTCTTTCTTTCTTGAGTCAGGGTCTCACTCTATCACCCAGTCTGGAGTGCAGGGGAACAATTACGGATCACCGAAGCAACGATCTTCTGGACTGAAGAGATTTTCCTGCCTCAGCCTCCCGCATAGCTGGGACTACAGGTTTGCACCACAACGCCTGGCCAATTTCTCTATATTTTTTATTTTGTAGAGATGAGGTCTCACTGTGCTGCCCAGGCTGGTCTCAAACTCCTGAACTCAAACAATCCTCCCACCTCAGCCTCCCCAAATGCTGGGATTACTGGCATGAGCCACCCTGCCTGGATGTTATTGCCCATTTCTTATAGTGGCAATCCAAGAGACCTCAGTGAATAAATTAATAAAAGGAAAAGGAGAAAGGAAGGAGAGAGGGAAGGACAGAATAGGATGAGAGGAAGGAAGAGGGAAGGAGGCAAGGAATAGCTGGTTACAGCTGTGTGCTTCTGATGACCCTATGACACCCTGAGATGCCCCAGGAGTGCAGAGAGTTGGGACTTCCATGGGGTCTTGGAAGGA
>NW_007097084.1:0-458 GCF_000164805.1 Carlito syrichta
CGAGGTTTTACATTTAGGTCTCTGATCCATTTGGAGTTAACCTTTGTGCATGGGGATAGATAGGGGTCCTGTTTCAATCTTCTGCATGTGGTCAGCCAATTTTCCCAGCACCATTTACTGAATAGGTTCTCCTCTCCCCATTGGTAGGTGGTGGGGGCTTTGTCGAAGATGAGTTGGTTGAGAAATTGAGGTTTTGCTTCTGGAATCTCAATTCTGTTCCATTGATCTATATGCCTGTTCCTGTACCAATACCAAGCTGTTTTGATGATTGTAGCTTTATAGTAAAGTTTGAAATCTGGTATTGTGATACCACCTGCTTTGTTTTTTTTGCTGAGGATTGTTCTGGCTATTCTTGGATGTTTGTGTTTCCATATGAATTCCTGTGTTGTTTTTTCTATGTCTGAGAAGAATGTTGTTGGTAATTTGATGGGTATTGCTTGAATTTGTAGATTGCCTTA
>NW_007097085.1:0-633 GCF_000164805.1 Carlito syrichta
GCTAGCACACTGACTTAACAAGCTGACTTAACTAGTTAGCCAGCTGGTTAGCCAGCTGACTTAACTGCCTAGCTATGTAGCTAGCCATTAAGCTAGACAGCTGACTAAACTAGCTGACTTAAACAAGGAGCCAGCTGTCTAGCCAACTGGCTAGATACCTAGACAGACAGCTGGATAGCCAGGTGACTTAACTAACTGACATAACTAGAGGCCTGATTGCTAGCCAGCTAACTTTACTAGCTACCTACATACATAGCCCACTGGCTTGCCAGTGGACTTAACTACCTAACCACCTAGCTAACCTGATGTCCAGCGAGCTGACTTAATATGGTGACTTAAATAGCTAGATACCTACCTAGTCAGCTGACTTAACTAGCTGCTTTAACAAGCTAGCTCCCTTGCTAGCTATCAAATAGATAGCTGATTAACTAGCTGACTTAACTAGCTATCTAGCTGAGATCTAGCTAGCTCCCTAGATATCCAGCTGAATGAACAAGCTGAAATAACTAGTGAGCCACCTGTCTACACAACTGATGTAACTAGCTTTTTTTTTGAGTTGGCGTCTTAATCTGTCACCCAGACTGGAGTGCAGTGGCACTCTCGGCCACTGCACCTTGCCTACTGGGCTCCAGG
>NW_007097086.1:0-854 GCF_000164805.1 Carlito syrichta
CATCCCATTGGTTACCAGAAATGTCTCATTTTTCTTACTTCAATACGGTGGAAAGAATCATTTCTTTGGTAGAAAATGCAGCATCACTTAAATCTTAACTTAATCTTAGCCAACTCTCTGATTCATTCTAATTTTATTTTATCATCTAACTTTCCCCCAATTCTATGAGCCCACTGGTTAGTCATCTTTAGAAAGAGTGCATGAGACTGCCTGAACTGAAAAATAAGAACTTGGACAAACTTTAAAAAACCTGAAGCTACACCCTACCATGCATACTGATATGCAATTTATTAAAGACAAAAGCAACAATGTTAATTAATATCTAGAATTATTCATTCAAATGCTTTTAGTTTTTTTTCTAGCCTTTTCTGCTCCCTCTTATGACTTTCCTAAAAGAAAAACTATCTTCTATCATTTATTCTATTTGTGTTGAAGTGATTTTTTTTTAATTTTAAGACTGATTTGTTCTTCAGTGTTTTCTTCTTCTCTCTCTCCTCTCTGGCTCTCCTTCTGGGTGATGGGTGCTTTAATAATCACCTCAAGGGAGGAACCTACTGCCTCCAGGATGAACATTGTTAAAAGCTGAATATTGGTTTTCAGGCTTCAGCTTCCCAAATTCTAAACTACTCAAGAACTTTACTGGTCAAATACCAAGAGAAAGAACCTGAAGAAAAATAGAGAGAGAAGCCGAGCTCAGTGGCTCAGCCTGTAATTCCAGCACTTTGGGAGGCTGAGGTGAGTGGATTGCATGAGCCCGCGGGTTCGAGACCCGCCTGGGAAACTTGGCGGGCCCTCATCTCTACAATGAATCAAAAAAATTAGCCGGGCGTGGTAGCACGCGCCTGTAGTTCTGG
>NW_007097087.1:0-305 GCF_000164805.1 Carlito syrichta
CTGTCTGGGGATGGGGAACACCTCTTATCAACAGGGTGCCTGAATGAAACATAATTGTACACTTAACCCTTAACTGTACCCCACAAAATCATAATAAAAAATATTGATTATAAAATATTTTTTTTAAATGTGGTACAAATACACGATGGAATACTACGCAGCCATAAAAAAGAACAAAATCATGAATTTCGCAGCAACCTGCATGGAACTAGAGTCTATAATACTGAGTGACCTCTCACAAAAACAAAGATCCGAGTATCACATGTTCTCACTCACATAATGGACCTTGAACATCCAATGTAATA
>NW_007097088.1:0-441 GCF_000164805.1 Carlito syrichta
CTCCTGGATGCAGCAAATAATTGGGTCATGGTTTTTTATCCAGTCCACCATTCTGTGTCTTTTCAGTGGTGCATTTAGTCCATTCACATTCAGGCTGATTATTGAAATGTGATTGTTTATCCCTGTCATGAAGTTCTTATAAAGTTTTTCCTTTGCTTGTTTTCTTTTGGCTTTGGGGTTAATGTATGTGTGTGTCTTCAAGTTTCTTGTTGCGCTGTATTCTCTGCTGATTCTGTGCTATGCTCTTCTCTTGGTGTTTGGTCAATCTTTTTCTTCTTTCTTCTGGGCTTAATACCTTTTCAAGTGTCTCCTGTAGAGCTGGTCTGGAAGCTGCATAATCTCTTAGGAATTGGATGTCTGGGAAGGATTTTAATTCTCCTTCACTGATGAAGTTGAGCTTGACTGGATAGGAGATTCTTGGTTTGAAGTGTTTATCTTTGA
>NW_007097088.1:1722-4621 GCF_000164805.1 Carlito syrichta
ACTTGAAATTGCCTGAGGTCTTCCTTTGGCTTTTCCTCATTTGTGACAGATCTATTGTTTTTCTCTTTAGTTCTGTTATTCAGTGTCAGTGGGAGAGATTTCCCTTCCAACATTTGCTTGGACGTCTATTCTTCCCTGATCTGGGCTCTGGATATGTTCTATTTTGAAATAGGATGGTGAATGGGAAGCTTTGTTGTCTCTTGTAGTTTTTGAAATTTGAATAAAGTGGGGGATGGGGTGCTGGGACTCAGGTACTACTTGCAAATTTAAATGTTCACTTATTGTGGTGTTTGTTTCCTGAGACCAACTCCCCACTACCACTTTATATGACGATGCTAAGCAGAAACCCATGCAAAAGCAATTGAACACATACACACACACTCCAAAACAAACTGTAATAACAACAAAGTGAAACAAAACAATCAGCAGCAAAAAGACCCCAAAGAAACCTAAACACACACACACACTTTTAGCACAAAGTAAATAGAGAAGAAAAGCAGAAAGACCGAATGGGGGGCAGGAAGGGAGAACTCAGGTCAAACCCTCACACATCTATTGACATACCCCTTAAACTATAAAAAATGCATATAAAAACGACCCAGAAGTACAAAAGAACAAAAACCAACAACCACAACAGAATCAAAAGATAAACACTCAATCATTCACATACACACATAAATAGAAAATGACAAATAAAAGAAGAAAGAAACAGAAAAATAAAAGAAAAATTTTGGGGGGGATGCAGATCAAACCCTCACATACACATTCATGCACAAAGGAAAAATATTTGTAAAATAGATGAACTAACAAGCAAACAGTGAAAAAAAAATTTGGCCTATTTGGAACCGGACCTCCGGGAAGATGGGCGGGACCTGTACTGCGACCCCGCGGGAGAAAGATGAACGGGATGCGGAGCTGGTGTACCCTAGTAGACGTGCACCCGGAGGATCAGACCTCGGCGGGCAGGAAGACCTATGCCGTGGTGTCTGGCCACTCAGCTGGCCATTCTCTAGCCTCAGAACTGGTGGAGTCCCATGATGGTCATGAGGAGATCATTAAGGTATACTTGAAAGGGAGGTCTGGAGACAGAATGACCCACGAGAAGAACATTAACCAGCTGAAGAGTGAGGTCCAGTATATCCAGGAGGCCAGGAACTGTCTGCAGAAGCTCCGGGAGGATATAAGTAGCAAGCTTGACAGGGATCCAGGAGATTCTCTCCATCAACAGGAGATACAGGTGGTGCTAGAAAAGCCAAATGGCTTTAGCCAGAGTTCTCCAACCCTGTACAGCAGCCCACCTGAGGTGGACGCCTATGTAAATGAGGATGTTGAGAGCCTGAGGAACACTGTGCAAGACTTGCTTGCCAAGCTGCAGGAGGCTGAGCAGCAACACCGGTCAGACCGTGTGGCTTTTGAGGTCACATTAAGCCGGTACCAGAGAGAAGCAGAACAGAGTAATGTGGCCCTTCAGAGAGAGGAGGACAGAGTGGAGCAGAAAGAGGCAGAAGTTGGGGAGCTGCAGAGACATCTGTTGGGGATGGAGACGGAGCAACAGGCTTTACTGGTGAAAGTCAGGGAAGGGGAGATGGCCCTGGAGGAACTTTGGAGCAAGAACGCTGACTGCCAAGCAGAACAAGAGAAGGCTGCTACCCTGGAAAAGGAAGTGGCTGGCTTGCGGGAGAAGATCCATCACTTGGATGACATGCTCAAGAGGCAGCAGCGGAAAGTCCGGCAGATGATCGAACAGCTCCAGAATTCGAAAGCCGTGATCCAGTTGAAGAACACCACCATCCAGGAGCTCAAGGAGAAAATCGCCTATCTGGAGGCAGAGAATTTAGAGATGCATGACCGGATGGAACACCTGATTCAAAAACAAATCAGTCATGGCAACTTCAGCACCCAGGCCCGGGCCAAGACAGAGAACCCTGACAGTATTAGGATATCCAAGCCCCCCAGCCCGAAGCCCATGCCTGTCATCCGAGTGGTGGAAACCTGAGCTGCCTGCAGATGGCTGCTGTGTTGGTGCTGCTTCCTGCCTGCGGAGAAGCCCACCGCCCTGTTGGTATTAGCACTGACTTTAACTTCTGGACTGTTCCCTGGCTGCACTCAGGGCTCGGGCTCCTGTGGCCCATTCCCAACCTTCTCTGGATGCTGCAGCCTTTTGGAAACCGTGGTCCTGCCTGCAGGAGCCAGGGCAGCATCCTTATTCCTGTAGTTACTGTTCTTCTCTGTAGAGAGCCTTCTGTTATAGACTGGAGTCCACCTGCCCCAGAAACCAGGCCTTCGTCTGGTTGGGAGAAGTGACAAGATTTGCCTCAGCCCTGAAAGCTGGAGGCACAGATGTCCAGAGTGATTGGAGAATATCTTGAGGAAGTGAAGTTCCTTCTGCAAACACAGCTTGGTTCTTAGCAACAAACTGTTTTTCTATTTGCTCCACCCTCAGCCTGTGCTGCCCTGGCCTCCTGCAGACAGACAGTGGGGATACCTGGAAAGGCCTGGTCAGAGTCAGTGAACCCACCCAAACTTTGGCTGGATGGCCTTGACTTTCTGGGGAAAAGGGAATGCACATTGAGTAGTTTTTTGCAGAAAGATTCACCATGGATGGTTTTGTGTGACTTCACTCTGCTGTGAAAACTCCCAGAGTCTCTCAGAGTGTCCCCTAAGGTGCACCACAAGGCACACTTACTTCAATCTTCTTGACCCAGAGCCTAAAACCTGTGTTTTCACTGGCTCCCAGCAAAATGCTCTCCATATTTTGCAAAGTTATTGGTGTTTTTGCTTACATCTCATAATTGATTTAATACCAAAGGTCAAGCTGGGCTCGGTGGCTCAGCCTGTAATCCTGCGCCTTTGGGAGGCTGAGGTGAGTGGATTGCCTGAGTCCGCAGGTTTGAGACCC
>NW_007097088.1:4641-5192 GCF_000164805.1 Carlito syrichta
TGCACTCCAGTCTGGGTGACAGAGTGAGACTCCAACTCAAAAAAAAAAAAAAAATCCAAAGGTCTATAGCCTTCTCTTGCAGTGTTTGGGTTTGCTTAAAACTGAGAGAAGTGTTCCCACTGGACTTGTTAATTTCAGAATGACACTGTTATAAAACTTTCTCACCCTTTCCTCTACCTGCTCCTTTCCCCTTCCTTCTCCAAACTGCTTCTGCATCTCGGGAAAGCAAGTAGATGTTCTCTGAGGCATCGGGGTCTGCATGAGTGTTGTTTGAGGGAAGAGGGCAGTCAGGACTCATCTGGGCAGGAATGACTTCTTCCCTAACCCCTTTGAACCCCTCTGCTCCATAATTGGTCTTTTGTCCTGGCTCTAAATGACTCTTCATGTCAGTGTGCTTTTCTTCAGGGCTCTTTCCACAGCCTCAATAAGTAGATAAGCATCAGAGTGGGAGGTACTATAAGAAACAGAAGAGTTAAAAATAAATATGGATCAGCCGGGCTCGTGGCTCAGCCTGTAATCCCGCGCCTTTGGGAGGCTGAGGTGAGTGGATT
>NW_007097088.1:5219-22383 GCF_000164805.1 Carlito syrichta
GCGGAAGGATCGCCGGAGCCCAGCAGGTCGAGGCTGCGGTGGCCGGGAGCGGCCACTCTAGTCCAGTCTGGGTGACAGAGTGAGACTCCAACTCAAAAATAAAATAAATAAATAAATAAATAAATATGGATCAAGTCCTTAGGCTCTGTGTGGCTCTCAACCAGAAGCCTTAAACAAGTCTGTGTGTCGGGACTGGGCTTGCATTCTGGCTTTGTCCATAATGGTGTTCTGGGACTTCAGGCAGTTCCTTCATTTGTTAAATGAGGGGATCGGACCAGGTGATCTCCATATCCCTTCCAATTCTGATATTTTTTTCTGTGGCATTTTCTTTGTATGATGATGATGAATTTAATAAATTATGTATGTCTCCTTGAAAAAAAAAGAAAAAGAAAATTTCAAAAACAAAAACCAGCCAACCAACAAAAATCCTGCCCTCTTGTGGCAGGTTCTTGGAATTGTTCCTCTAATCAGGTCTCTCCTGCAGAGCCACCTCTTTCACTCTCTCCTCAGGGAATGAAGCAGGGAAGGAGGAGGAACAGTGGAGATGGGTGGGGCTGCAGGCCTCCCCTCCCACTCTCCTATGGTCAGGGAGATCTCTGGTGGGGATGTACAAGATAATCTCTTCCCCAGGTATGTATTCTCACCAGGGGTGCCCCAGTCAGGCCTATCCTGGATTGGAGTTCTATTGCCTCTGATGTCCAGGTTCTGCCTGGGTTTGTCCCTCTCAGTCATGGCCCAGCTGTGTGGGTCTGAAGTTCAGAGCATTGCTGGGGAGGAGGGGGTTTGGGTCAGCCCTGGACTCACCACTGATCTCTTTGGAGTTCTTCCTCATCCTTTTCTGGCCACACCCTTTGTCCCGCAGCTGGATCAGGGTAGGGGGTGGGGCACCTGGAACTCAGCACTCGTCAGGTCCCTCTGAAAGTTTGTGCTCTCAGGATATTCCTTCTGGGCCACAATCAATCCCTGAGTAGTTGGTCTGCCAGTCACAGAGATTGGGTCTGTTGCTCCATGGTGAACAAGTTGAAGTACTTTCCTGCCCCACCTTCAAGATGGTGGTGGGGTGCCTCTCTTGTCCTCTTCCATGGGAACTTGCCTCTGGACTCCCTCTGCAGCCCCTGCCAGAGTCCTGCCAGGTGTTGAAGTGGTGAGGCAAAGCCAGGAGCCGGCAGTCTCTCTCCTGCTTCAATGGTGAAGGAGAGCCTGGGGCGATAGTTTCTCCCCACCGCTTTTTCTTTAGTATATTGTTTGGCTCTTGTCTGCTGAGTAAATATATTTGTATTTAAGAACACAATTTTGAATTATATAGAAGAAAATTCTCCTTAAAAGTATCAACTTTTAAACATTAGAGCACATGATTAGAACCAACCATTGATTCTTCTTGCCTGGTAATGTTTAGACTTTCTTTAATATTATTTTTATACACATAAAACACTCACTACTTACTGAGCAAAAACTTCTGTGTGTTTAAAAAAAAACAATGGCGCTCACGTTCTGTGACCTGGGAAGAGCCAGAGATGAAGCAGAGAGAAGCTGCAGTACCAGCTGTTGCACCAGGGACCTGGCCACTTGCTCATGAGCCCCACTTAGACAGTCTCTCCAGCATTTTCTTCCCAGGGAGGGTTTGTTGATTAAAAAAAAAAAAAGAAAAGAAAAAGAAAATGGCGCTCAGCTTCTGCATCCCGGGAATCGCTAGGGTTCAAGCCCAGCCACTGTGGCACCAGCCACTGCACCAGGAGAGCCTTGGCCACTAGTCACCTAGCCCTCACTCAGTCAACCACTCACATACCCACTCACTCAGCAGCACGTACACAATATTTTCCATAAACTCACTCACACACACAGGGACTCACATTGTCCAACTGGCTTGGCCGCCATCTTCCCCCAAACTTCAATTTTAACAATTTTAATACACCTTTACCAATTATACATTCTTTTTTTGAGTTGGAGTTTCACTCCATTGCCCAGACTGGAGTGCAATGGCATGCTCATGGCCACCTCAGTGTCAACCTGCTGGGTTCAGGCAATCCTTCCGCCTCAGCCTTCCAAATAGCCGGAACTACAGGTGCGCGCTACCACGCTCGGCTAATTTTTTTTGTTTGTTTGTAGAGATGAGGTCTTTTGAAGTTGCCCAGGCTGGTCTCAAAACCGTGGGCTCATACAATCCCACTTCGGCCTCCCAAAGTATTGAGATTACAGGCTTGAGCCACCGCACCTAGCCAATCGTACATTTTTATAAGATGCTTTTATTTTATCATGTGCTTTAAATATAATTTTCCAAAAAAAATTTTTTTGCCTGTGTATTTTTTTAAAAATATATTTTATTTTATGTTAAAGATGTGGGGTACAATTCAGGATTAGGTATACATGTGGACATGGTATAGGTAAAAAGTTTAGGCCTCCCTTTGGTCCCCACTTTGCCTGGTTTGATATCAAGTGCACTAATTTTACTAAAAGTTTAAAGCTGCAGATTTAGCAATTTATAAAAAATATCTGTCATGTAGCCTAACTGGCAAACCTAATCATCATTTCTAAACCAATTGGCTAGATTATATTTGTATTGTCTCAAAAAAGACTTCATTTTTCAGCTCAATAAATATGTCAATACTCATCCCCATGATAACCTTCTCAGTTGTAAATTCTAACTCTAGGAAGGACAGAGATGGAAAGATAGATAGAACATGCAAGTTTCCTATGAGTTTACCACCAGGATGAAATAAGGTGATATAGAACTCAATATTTCTTCTAGTACTTTTTTTTTTTTTTTTGCTTTCACAGAATTTTCCCTCAGGAGTGACGTATTCTTTGACAATTGTCAGGATATGGAAACATGAAGTCATTAAAAGAAAATTGTCATCATACCTGCCATCCCACGACAAATTATCCCAATATCCCCAAATCAGCCAAAACATCCTATTTCTAATGTCAAGTTTCACCCTTAATAGAAATATATATAAAAAGTGCAGAGTGATAAGAAATCCTACCATGGATACATGGTACATTAATTAAAGGTGTCAACTTAATATTTTAGTAACATAAATCTTTTTGGCTGATTTGTGAAGCTTTTGGGTTCCTAATCTATAATAGTACTTTTAAGTATATAAAAATATAGTTTGCTTTTGCAGAAATTGATAACCTGCTTCTAAATTCATATGGAACTGCAAGGGATCCAAATAGCCAAAACAATCTTGAAAAAGATTAACAAAGTTGAAGCACTTATACTTCCAAATTTCAAAACTTCCAAATTTCAAAACTTAGTACAAAGCTATAGCAATCAAAATAGCATGGTACCAGTATGAGGACAGACATATCGATCAATGAAATATAATTAAAGGTCCAGAAGAAATATTTTAAATATTTTCAGTTGAGTTGTTATCAAGGGTACCAAGACAATTCAATGAAGAAAGACTATTATTTTCAACAAATGGTGCTGGGACAACAGAATATATATATACAAAAAATGAAGTAGGCCTCTTTCTTCATACCATACACATAAACTAACTTAGTGGAAAATAGACCTAACTATAAGAGATAAATCCTTAAAAACCTAGGAGTAAATCTTTGTGACCATGGATTAGACAATGATTTCATAGATATGCACCAAAAGCACAAGTGACGAACCAGATGATTTATAAGTTGGGCTTAATCAAAATTAAAAACTTCTGTGCTTCAACGTATACAATCAAGAAAGTGAAAAGACAACATACAATATGGGAGAGAATATTTACCAGTCATAGATCTAATAAGGGACTGGTATCCAGACACATGAATAATGTTACAACTCAATAATACAAAGACAGTCCAGTTTTTTAAATGGGCAAAATATATGAAATGACATTACTCTGCAGGGAGACAGCCCACAGAATGGGAAAAAATATTTTCCAACTGCGTATCTGACAGAGGCCTAACATCCAGGATCTACAAGGAACTCAAATGTGCTGAAAGGAAAAAAACAGCCCCATTAAAAAGTGAGCAAAAGAATGAATAGACACTTCTCAAAAGAAGATATACAGGCAGCCAACAGATACATGAAAAAGTGCTCAGCCTCAGTAATCATCAGACAAATGCAAATCAAAACCACACTGAGATACCACCTAGCCCCAGTAAGAATGGCCATCATTAATAAAACAAACAACAGATGCTGGTGAGGATGTGGAGAAAAGGGAACGCCTCTACACTGCTGGTGGGAATGAAAACTAGTTCAACCTCTATGGAAAACAGTGTGGCAATTTCTAAAAGATCTAGACATTGTCCTTCCATATGACCCAGCAATCCCCCTACTGGGAATATACCCAGAGGAATTCATATCATTCTACAGAAGATACCTGTACACGCATGTTTATTGCAGCACTATTCACAGTAGCAAAAACATGGCACTAACCATGCTGCCCATCGAAACTGGACTGAATTTTTAAAATGTGGTACATATACACAATGGAATATTATGAGGCCATAAAGAAGGACAAACATATGGACTTCGCAGCAACTTGGATGGATTTCGAGTCTATCATACTAGGTGATCTATCACAGAAACAAAGAACAGAGTACCACATGTTCTCACTCATATGCAGACCCTGGATATTTATCATAATACTATATGAAAGGGATTGGCAGTAGTGGGATACTACCAGGATTGGGGGTGGGGGTGGGGACACAATATCAATAAGGGTACCTCATCTCAAACCAGGCAAAGTGGGGACCAAAGGGAGGCCCAAATTACCTGTACTAGGTCCACTTGTATACCTAATTCTGAATTGTACCCCACATCTTTAAAATAAAATAAAATAAAAATTTAAAAAAGAAATGACATTTCTCCAAGATATACACATGGCTAATGAGCACATGATAACATTCTTAACATCATTTAGCATCAAGAAAATGTAAAATAAAACCAGAATGATACCCAAAAGAAATTTACAATGCTAATATTGGTATTTCTCTCCTCACCTGATATCTCAGTTACTCAGAGAAGGTAGTATAATGTAATCATCTTGGTGATCCATCGGTAGATGATTCAAAATCCTCTAATAAATCTTGTTTTCTTTAAAAAAAAATTAGATTACCTTACTCAATGACTTTATTAATTTCCTTTTCTTTCCTTCTTTTTTTTTGTTTTACAATAGTTTTTAATGCTGGATTGATTTATCTTGAAATGGCAGGCAACTGCAGCTGCAGACCTCAGTCTATGGTACATATCAATCAATTCAACTTTTTCTTGTAATGTCATGGCTTTGTTTCTTGACACTTCATATGGGTCTTCTGGTGTTATTCAAGGAGAGGATCACTTTTATTGCAATATGCAATTTACTGGAGAGGCAAATGGCTCATACAGAGATAATAAGCACCTCATGGTAGTTTAAGGAATATACACAACACCTGAGCTCACTGCAATAGCATCAGGAGGTGGCTACAAAATTATTACAATAGTACAGTACATACTATAGTTAATTTTATGCAGCTATTATTTAATATGGTATCTTTACATTTGTTTACATTTCCCTAGACTGAGGATGTGGCACGATGTACAATTTATAAGTATGTGCTAAGTTTTGATAAATTTTAACTTTTTATAATAGGGTTGTACACATTTTATGGTAACAAATGATATAATAGACTAGCATCTATGTATATTTTATGCCTTCATGAAATATTTAAGTTTTTCTTAATTTTTCAATATTCCTAGGCTACAGTGGTTCCTCTGCAAGCTATTTCAAATTGTCAAAAATCTCTAAAAAATTTTCCAACACATTCCCTTTTTAAAAATCCTGTATCAGTCAGACATGGTGGCTCACATCTGTAATCTCAGCATTTTGAGGCCAAGGCAAGAGAATTACTTGAGCCCTGGAGTTCAAGAACAGCCTGGGCAACATAGCAAGACCATGTCTCTCTTAAAAAAAAATCCACATGAGTGGACCCATGCATAGCTCAAACACATGTTCAAGGGTCAACTGTCTTAAAAACTACTGAAATATATACTTTACAAGATGAATCTTGGCCAGGCTCGGTGATTCAGCCTGTAATACCAGCACTTTGAGAGGTCGAAGCAAGTGGACTGCCTGAGCCTGTGGGTTCGAGAGCCACCTGGGCAACTTGGTAAGACCTCATCTCTACAATAAATAAAAAATTAGCCAAGTGTGGTAGTGCACGCCTGTAGTTCCAGCTACTTGAAAGGCTGAGGTGGAAGGATTGCTGGAGTCCAGCAGGTAGAGATTGTGGTGGCCAGGAGCATGTCAGTCTGGGCAACAGAGTGAGATTCCAACTAAAAAAAAAAAAAGAAAGACATGAATCTTATGGTGCGTGGACTATATCCCAATAAGACTGTTGCTAAAAATAAACTCATAGAAGGAAACAGGAACAAATCTTCATGATATTATGTTAAGCAATGGTTTCTTAGATTAGGATAGCAGAAGCACAAACAACAAAAGAGAAAATAGATAAATTGGGTTACATCAAAATAAAATATATAGAATTACAAAAGAAAGAAATCATACTGAACTACAGTTATCAAAATAAAAAAAACAAATTCATGATATGGTAATATATGTGTTTGTTAACTCACTAAATAACAAAATCTAGCAGTGGACCCAATAAGTACCTAATTTTAATCTAGAGGCTTCATTTTTATTTTGAACTTACTGCCCACTTGACCCAAAGTCATTTAGTCCCTTCTATAAAAGACAGAATTATCTCCAATGTATCCATTAACAGCTGATTTGTATCTCTTATTCAGAAACAGGCAGTGGGGAATCTCAAAAATCAACAGAATCTTCTACTTCAATGTTTCTTAACCATTTTGGGAAGTGCAGACTCTTTGAGAATAGAATGAAAGATGAGAAAAATGCAAAACACTCGATATTTTACATACAAGTTTAATAGACCATTGACTCCATTAACTTCATCAAATCAAGTTTAATTCTAATGAATATCATTCTTGAACTCAATCTGCTAATCCTTCTTTAATATGATAGCTAAGCATTGCTGCCTACATAAGCAAAATGAAAACCTTCACAGAATATCTGAAAGACCAAGGAGTCAATTATAGGATTTATTGACAAACTGAATGTTCACTCAAAAACCACTCTATGTCAACTCTGTAAAGCCTAACTCTCCTTTTTAAGATCCTATGAGATTTGAAAATTAAGTTCATAAACTCATCCTAGAAAAAGTGCTATATAGCTCATTGATGAATATCACTATGTTCACCTCTGGAGTCTACCCATGAAAGCAATCATGGAACTCTTTTTTTGGAATGGCCATCAGAGCTGTCATCATATTACCCTTGATGTCCTGAATGTCATAAAAATGTCTTCCTTTCAATATTTGTTTTTTCTTTGGGTAAAGAAAAAAATCATTGGGGGCCAGATCAGGTGAGTAGAGAGGGTGTTCCAATACACTTATTTGTTTACTGGCTAAAAACTCCCTCACAGTGCTGTGTGAGCTGATACATTGTCGTGATGCAAGAGCTCTTTTGGGACCATCTTTGCACATAACCTTTCTCATGTCAAGACTTTCAATTAAGATTTTCCTAATTGTTTCTCTATCAATTTTATTTGGTCTGCTATGCTTCTCAGTCAGTTGATTTTGATGTACAATTCGATTAATTTTTGCAATGTTTTTATCAGTTCTGCTCATTACTGGCTGTCCTGACCTCTCTTCATCAGTGATGCTTTCTCTCACCTCAGAAAAATGTTTAATCCATTTGTACACTGCCATTTTCTTCATGGCATTAACCCCATAAACTTGGACTAACATGTCCTTGATCTCACTTCCACTCTTGACAAGTTTAACAAGAAATTTAATATTTGTCTGTTACTCTAATTCAAACTCTGACATTTTCATGACAACAGCTCTGATGGCCATTTCAGAAAAAGGAGTTCCAAAATTGCTTTGATGGATAGACTAGGCACTGGCTTCAGTGCATAGTTTCCCAAGGGGAGTACTTTGAAGGTGACCATTGTGATATTCAGCAATGAGGTATGTAGTACTTTTTCTAAGATAAGTTCAAAAACGTAATTGTCAGACCTCACATGCTAATAAAGAGGTTTTTCAGGCTGGGCTGGTGGCTCACACTTGTAATCCCAGCTCTCTGGGCTCCCAGGAGGATTGCTTGAGCCCAGGAGTTTGAGACCAGCCTGGGCAATATAGCAAGAGCTCATCCCTACAAAAAATTTAAAATATAAAAAAATTAGCTGGATGTGGTGGTACATGTCTGTCGTCCTGGCTACTTGGGAGACTGAGATGGGAAGATGGCTTGAAGGTTCAGGAATTCAAGGCTGTGGTGAGCCATGATCGTGCTACTGCACTCCAATCTGGGTGACAGAGTGAGACCCCAGCTTGAAAGAAGAAAGAGAGAAAAAAGGAAAGAAGAAAGGAAGGAAGGAAGAAGGGAAGGAAGGAAAAGAGAGAAGAAAGAAACTTTCATTTTTGTCCTTACACTGTAGGCTTTTGACAGAGGAGGCTATATTATTTCTGTACTCCAGAACACATTTTTCCCAGAGTATCTACAACAATGTTTCCAGGTTGGAAAACGTTGTCTCTTCAGATACATTCAATTTCTTTTGTCAGAACATCTAAAATATGATAACTGATTCAAGTTGTTTCCCTTTTTTACTTAACTGCCAAAAAAGCTTGAGCCAAATTTAGTACCCAATAATGTACTATTTCTGCCTCCAAAAGATGATCTCTTTTATATGTAACTTCATTAGTTTCCTGTTGCTGTTGTAACAAATTACCACAAACTTGGTGTTTTGAAATAATGCAGATGTGTTATTTTACAGTTCTTGATGTCAGAAGTCTGAAATGGGTCTCACTAAACTAAAATCAAGGTGTTTGCCTGACCTTTCTGGAGTCACTAGCACAGAATCCATTCTCTTGCCCTCTTCAGCTTCTAGCGCCTGCCTGCATTTCTTGGCTCATGACCCCTTCTATCTTCAAAGTCAGCAATGGCTGGTTGAGTCTTTCTCATATGGCATCACCATGACATTGACTCTCCTGTCTGCCTTTTTCACTTACAAGTAATTACATTGGCCCACCTAGATGATGTAGGATAATCTCTTCATCTTGTGATTACATTGGCCCACCTAGATGATGTAGGATAATCTCTTCATCTCAGAGTCAGTTGGCTAACATCCTTAATTCTATCTGTAACTTTAAGTCTCCTTTTCCATATAACATAATGTATTTAGTTTCCCAGGCTTAAAAGGAGGACAGTGTTAGGGACCATTATACTGCTTACCACATGAAGCATCTTATTTGACATTGTGTTAAGAATTGGTGGGTATAAATCATAAATTACTGTGGCCCCTATATATAAATGATGGGAGCTCAAGAAAATTATTTCCTTGAAATATTTGAAAGAAAATTGCCAAAATCATGATATTTCATTCCAAATATTACAGCATATGTTCTATTACATTATCTCAATGTCATTATCACACTTGATAAATTTAACATAGATATACATTAATAATTATTAATTTGGAGCTCATATTCAAATTTTCCTCATTTTCTCCAACATGTCCTTTACAGATGATCAAGAACCACTCATCACATTTAATTATCATGCCATTTTTAGTCTCTTTTGGACTAGAATAATCCCTTTGCCTTTTAAATTATTTTATTTTATTTTTTGGTTAATGACACTGACAATTTTTAAGAGTACAGGTCAGTTGTCTTGTCTCACAATTTGGATTGTCTGAAAGTTTCCTCATAATCAGATGCAGGTCAAACACTTTGGCAGGGTATAATATATTGATGTAGTATTACTCCTTCCTGATATTCATTTTAGATGCTCAGCATAGGGATGACCAGAATGACCCCGTGGGAATATCATTGAAGACTCAGACATTTAGTAAAGGAAACTAATATAAAACAACAACAAAAACAACAAGATTTACTCGTAGATTTTGAGTCATTTAGTGATGGATCTCCAAAATGATTATATTATGCTTCCTTCTCTGAGTAACTGGGATCCCAGGTGGGGAGAAAAATATCAATATCAGGACTGTAAATTTATGTTTCTTTTTAAGAACTATTCTACCAATACTCTCTCCCTCTACCTTTTATGACTTAAGTCTTTGGAAAAAATAAAAAGGATTCCCTCTCCTCAAAAAGAGTGATGAAGAACCACTTCAAGAATGGAAAAGTAAGAACCAAAATAAAATCAACTACTCCATAAAAGCAAGAAGAATGACACAAGTTATCAAAATCAACACTTTCAGAACTCCAAAAGTTAATCAAAGGGTTGCAACAACCTGAGGAACTTTTATTACAGAAAATGTTTAAACCACAATAAGAACAGTACATTTTGTGGTGCTTAAACTTGCTTTATTATCACCTCCCTTTATTCTGCTTTACTGCATATCCTTCAAAACCAGAAGTCTTGGAACCATGGTATCTGTGAAAAACAGTATCCTTGTACCCATTGGAAAAGGTAGAAGAGGTTTGGAGCACCCAAAAAATCCCATCCCAGATAACTGGCCCATTTGAGTTGTCTGGCAGCCCCCTGGAAAAGTCCCATAGACAGGGTTTATTTTATGTTTTTGGTGACCTGACTCAGAACTCATTCAGGAAGGAAAGTAGTATCCCTAAGATGTTCACTTTTTTAAAGGGGCAATTATTTAACAACACAGAAACCTGACTGGTCTAGGGGGCTTTGAAAACTTTCAACATATTCCTAGGGATCTAGAAGGCTACGTGCATCCCCAGAAAGATCTGAGAAGGCCATACTCTTTTCCCTCTGGCTAACCTTGAGCTCTGAACAGGCAGTAAGAAAAGGCTAAGGCAGAGTTTTAAACTGAAGGAGCATTGAAGGTGTGTCATAATGCATGAGCCCCCTAGCAAAGAGTGGGAGACTTGCTGATTCAAGACATTTATTAAAATCTCTATGTAATCATTAGTTGAGCACTAGGTTAACTGAAAAAAGGCTTCAATGGCTTCATATGACAAGTACAGACAACATAATAAGTAAAGGAAAGTCACTAAATAAATACCAACAAAAACAAAATGTGATGAGATGGGCTCAGATTTTCAGTGTAGTCACATATTGTTTAAAATATGTAGCTTTAAAACAGAAAATTACAAAACATACAAAAAAGCAGGGAAGTATGACCCATGTACCCGAAAAAAAAAGCCAATAAAACTGCCCTTGAGAAAGCCATAATGTTGAATTTTCTAGATAAAAACTTTAAACCAGCTATTTAATTATGGTCAAAGAACTAAAGGAAACCATGACTGAAGAATTAAAGAAAAGTATAAGGAGAATTTGTCACCAAATAGAAAATACTAATAAAGTGATAGAAATTATTAAAAAAAGAATCAAATCGAAATTCTGGATTTGAAAAGCACAATAAAATAATTAAAAAGTCACAGATATGAACTGTGGAATGTAGGAACCAGAAAGAATGTAGGATGAAGAAAAATAAACAGGGCCTCAAAGAATTGTGAAACACCATCAAATGTGTCAATACACATATAACTGAAGTTATAGAAGGAAAGGATAAAGGGAAAGACAAGAAAGGATATTTGAGAAATAATGACAAAAACCTCCTACATTTGATGAAAAAAATTAATCTACACATGAGACCTCAAATAACTCCTAGTAGGATAAATACAAAGAGATTCACATTACAATCAAACTGTTAAACAGAAAGATAAAAAATTTTGAAAGCAGCAGAGAAAAATGACTATATCATGTCCAGGGAGATCCTGTAACAGTTGATTTCTTGTCAGAAACCATGGGCATTAGAAGAGATTGTGATGACATGTACAAAATGATTTTTTTAAGCTAGTGTCTCATTCTGTGGCTCAGGCTGGAGTGCAGTGGCATGTTCACAGTCACTCCAGCATTGACATGCTGGGCTCCAGCGATTCTTCCACCTCAGCCTTCCAAGTAGCCAGAACTACAGGCATGTGCTACCACATCTGGCTGATTTTTGATTTATTGTAGAGATGAGGTCTCACCAAGTTGTCCGGGCTGGTCTTGAACCCACGGGCTCAGGCAATCCACTCGCCTTAGCCTCCCAAAGTGCTGGGATTACAGGCTGAGCCACTGAGCCTGGCCATGTACAAAATGATTAAAACAAAAAACTACCAATCAAGAATTCTATATCCAGCAAAACTATCCTTAAAGGACAAAATGGGATTTATCTGGGAAATGCAAAGTAACCCATCATATGAACAGTTTGGAAAAAAAAAACCCATGATTATATCAATTCATGCAGAACAAGGATTTGACAAACTTCTACATACATTTGTGTCTTTTAAAAAAAAGGTTTCATGGAAGGCTGAGGCAGAAGGATCGCCTAAGCCCAGCAAGTTGATGCTGGGGTGGCCATGAGTGTGCCACCGCACTCCAGCCTGGGTGACAGAGTGAGACTACAACTCAAAAAAAAATGTGTCACCTGGGTTTAGTGGCTCACATCTGTAATATCAACATTTTGAGAGGCTGAGGCATGAGGACTGGCTTGAGGCCAGAAGTTTTAGACTAACCTAGACAACATAGCAAGACTTCATTGCTACAAAAAAAATTCTTTTTAGTTAACCAAGTATAGTGGCATGTGCCTATAGTCCCAACTACTGGGAGACTGAGGAAGAAGGATCAACTGAGCATAGGAGGTCGAGACTACAGTGAGCCACAATCAAGCCACTGCACTACAGCCTGCACAATAGAGTGAGACCCCAACACAAACAAACAGACAAACAAAGTCTCAACAAACTAAGAACATAATGTAACATTCACAACCTAATATAAGGTACCTACAAAAATGACAGCTAACATCAAACTTAATGTTGAAAAATTGAAAGCTTTTTGTCTAACATCAGTAACAAAGATAGTATAGCCATTCTCACTACTTCTATTCTACATTGTGCTGATGATTCTTGAAAGTGCAATAAGGAAAGAAAAAAACCCTAAAAATATACAGTTTAGGAAGAAAAGAAAATTATCTGTATTTGAAAATGATACAATCCTATATAAAGAAAATTCTAAAGAATTTACCAAAAAGTCTCCTAGAATGAAAAATTAGTTTAACAAGGCCACATAATACAAGGTCAACACACAAAGATCAATATATGCTAGCAATAAACAATTAGAAACTGAAATTTTAAAATATGGTACCTACTATGGTGTGAATGTTTATGTCTCCCCCAAATTCATATGCTGAAAACCTAATCACTAGTATGATGGTATTAAGTGGCCCTTTGGGAAATGATAAGATTATGAGGGCAGAGATTTCATGAATGGACTTAGTCTCCTTATAAAAGAAGCCCCAGAGAGCTGTTTTGCCCCCCCCCTTTTTCACCATATGAGGTTACAGCAATAAGATGGCCCTTCCCAGACACCAAGTCTGCTGGCACCTTGATCTTGGACTTCCCAGTCTCCAGAACTATGAGAAATACATTTCTGTTGTTTACAAGCCACCCAGATATATTTGTTGTTATAGCAGCCCAGAAGAACTGCAACAGTACCATTGCTACAAAGAAAATGAAATACTGTGGTATAAGTTTAACAAAACATGTACAGGACCTGTACACTGAAAACTATAAGACGATGAAATAAATGACATACTTTGTGGGCTGGAAGACTCAACAGAATAGAGATATTAATTCTTCAAAAATTGATTTATAGGTTAATAAAATCCCTATCAAAATCTTAGCAAGCTTCTTTGCAAAAATAGATGGGCTTCTTCTAAAATGTATATGGAAAGGTACAGGCCTTAGAAGAGTTAAAACAATTTTGATAAAGAAAATTAAAGCGAGAGGACTTACTCTACCCAATTTTAACAATTTCTATATAGCTACAATCATCAGGACTGTGGTATTATGGAGAGAAGGGCATATAGATTAAGGTAGCAGAATAGAGAATTCAGACATAAAGGCACACAAATGTCCCCAACTGATTTTTTCCTTCTGCATTTTGAAAAATTTTAACAGTTTCATTTATATATAATTCATATACCATAAAATTTACCCTTTTAAGCTGTAAAATTCAGTTGTTAGTATATTCACATATATGTGCAGTCATTACCACTATTTAATTCCAGAACATTTCTCATTCCAAAATGAAACCCCATACCCACTAGTACTTACTCTCTATTCTCCTTTCCACAAGTCCCTGGAAAGCAATAATCTACTTTCTTTTTCTATGGATTTGTCTATTCTGACCATTTTATAGAAATGAATCATAGAATACAGCTTTTTGTCACTGACTGGCTACTTTCACTTAGCATAATGTTTTCAAAGTTCACCCATGTTATAGCATATATAATTCCTTCATTTATTTTTAGTGTTGGATAATATTACATTGTATGAATATACATTTTGTTTATCCATGTACTGGTTGACAGACATTTGGGTTATTTTTATTCTGTGGCTTCTTAAAAATGCTGCTATGAACATCTGTATACACATTTTTGAGTGGTCATATGTTTTCCTTTCTCTTGGCTATAAACTAAACCTAAAAGTGGAATTATCGGGTCATATGGCAACTCTATGTTTAACCATTTGAGGAACTATCAGACTGTTTAAACTAAAGTGGCTATACCATTTTACATTCATGCCAGCAGTGTATGAAGGGACCAATTTCTCTATATTGTCACCAACACTTTTTATTATCTTTTTAAAATTTTAGTTATCCTAATGGGTATGAGTTGTTATCTCATTGAAGTTTTGATTTGAGTCTCCCTAATGACTAATGATGTTGGGAATATTTCCATGTGCTTGTTGGCTATTTGAATATCTTCTTTAAAGGAATGTCAATTCAAATGCTTTGTCTACTTTTAAATTGATTTGTCTTTTTATTGTCCAGTTGTAATTCTTCTTTACAAGTACCTTATAGATATATGATAACTATTTTTTCTCATTCTGTAAGTTGTGTTTTCTTTTTCTTTCTTTTTTTTTTTTTGAGTTGGAGTCTCACTCTGTCGCCCAGACTGGAGTGCAGTGACACGCTCCTGGCCACTGCAGCCTCGACCTGTTGGGCTCCAGCGATCCTTCCACCTCAGCCTTCCAAGTAGCTGGAACTACAGGCACGCACTACCACACCCAGCTCATTTTTCGATTTATTGTAGAGATGAGGTCCCGCCAAGTTGCCCAGGCAGGTCTCGAACCTGCGGGCTCAGGCAATTCACTCACCTTGGCCTTCCAAAGCACAGGATTACAGGCTGAGCCACCAAGCCCGGCTTTCTTTTTCTTTATGGTGTCCTTTGAAGTACAGAAGTTTTTTAATTTTAGTGAAGTCCAATATACCTATTTTTTTCCCCCTTTGGCACTTGGCTTTTGGTGTCACATTTAAGACACCATTACTTTTTTTAATCCAAGGTCAGAGAGATTTACCCTTAAGCTTTCTTCTTAGAATTTTATAGCTTTTATTTATTAAATGTAGGTCTAGAATTCATTTTGATTAAGTTTTTATGTGGTGTGAGGTAGGAGTTCAACTGCATTCTTTTGAATGGGGATTTCTATAGTCCAATATGCCCAAATTGATTTTTGACAAAGCTGTAAAAGTGATTTGATGGAGGAATGAGAACTTTTCGAGCAATGGTATCAGAACAATTGTTCATTCATATGTTTAAAAAAAACCCTCAACATGAAGCTCTTCTCTTATACAAAAATTAACTTAAAGCGAATCATAGAGCGAAATGCAAATCTTACAACTATAAAAACTGTGAGGAAAACATAGGAGAACATCTTCATAACCTTGAGTTAGCTAAAGAGTTTCTAGGTATAATATAAAAAGTATACTCTATTAAAAGACTGATAAGTCACATCTGACAAAGGGTTTGTATATAAAATATATATGTACATTCATGCACACACACATACACACACACACATATATATATATTTTAAACTCTCAATACCCACCTGTAAGAAAACAAACCACCCAATAAAAATGGGTAAAAGATCTGAAAAAGCACTTTATCACAGAAAATATACAGATGGTAAATAGTATATGAAAAGATGCTCAACATCATTAGCCATTTGGGAAATGCAAATTATAAACATAGTGAGATTCCACTACCTATCTGTTAGAATGATTAAACTTCAAAAACTCAACAAGCAAGGAAGAGGACATGCAGCAACTAATGGGAATGAAAAACAAGACAGCCACTGTGGAAAACAGTTAGGCAGTTCATTATATAATTAAACATACACTTACCACATGACCTAGCAATACCACTCCTAAATATTCAAGCTAGAAAAATTAAACCTATGTTCAGACAAAAACTTGTACATGGTCATAGCAGCTTTATTCATAATTTCTAAAAATTGGAAACAACCTAAATGTTCTTCAATGGGTAAATGAATAACAAACCATGGTACATTCATGGTAGGACTGAATGGACTATTGATACATATAAAACATAGGAACATAGGTCTCTCAAAGATGTTATGCTGAATATAGTAAGCCAATCTCAAAAGGTTACCTACTATATGATTCAATTTATATGACATTCTGGAAAAGGTAAACTACAGGGACAGAGAACAGAGCAGCAATTGTCAGAAGTTAGGGTTTGGGGAGAGTTTGGTTGCATATGGGGTAACATTAGGGAATTCTGGAGGGTGATGAAACTGTTATGGATCCTGACTGTGGTAGTAGTTATATCAGTCCACACAGGTCTTAAAACTCCTAGAAATGTACGCCAATAGGGGTGTGTGTGTGTGTGTGCATGTGTCTTGATTATGATGGTGGTTATATGGTATATGTACTTGTCAAAACTCATCAAACACTTTAAATGGTTGAATTTTATTCTGCATAAATTATACATCAATAAAGGTGAATTTTTTTGCAAAATAAAAGCCTCCCCACTACAATTCCACTCCTTAAAAATAACTATTAATGACAGTTTAGTGTATACCTGTTTAGAACATGTAAGCATATAATAGAAAATATTTTCCAGTTGTATAAATTTGATTATTGTACACAATTATATATTATGCTTTATATTGCTTTTTTCACTTAAAGGGCTCATATAACCAGGTGAATTGAGGACCAAAGGGAGGCCCAAACTTCCATCTGTACATTGACCACTTAAGCACCTAATCCTAAATTGTATCACACATCTTTAAAATAAAATAATTTGGCTGGGCTCAGTGGCTCAGCCTAATTCCAGCCCTTTGAGAGGCCGAAACAAATGGAATGCCTGAGCCCGCGGATTCAAGACCA
>NW_007097089.1:0-438 GCF_000164805.1 Carlito syrichta
CTGTGGGTTTCTCGTAGATGGCTTTTACTATTTTGAGGTATACTCCCTGTATGCCTAGATGTTCAAGGGTTTTTATCAAGAAGGGGTGCTGGATTTTATCAAAAGCTTTTTCTGCATCTAATGATATGATCATGTGGTTTTTGTTTTGACATCTGTTGATGTATTTAATTACATTTATAGTTTTACGAATGTCGAACCAACCTTGCATGCCAGGAATGAAGCCTACTTGGTCATGGTGGATGATTTTTGAGATGTATTGCTGAATCCGGTGTGATAGGATCTTGTTGAGAATTTTAGCATCTATGTTCATCAAAGATATTGGCCCGTAGTTCTCTTTCTTTGTTGGATCTTTACCTGGCTTGGGTATCAATGTGATATTGACTTCATAAAATGATTTGGGGAGAGTTCCATCTTTTTCAATCGCCTGGAATACCCTCA
>NW_007097090.1:0-793 GCF_000164805.1 Carlito syrichta
CGGCTCCTCTTGTGTAAAGTAAAAGTACAAAAATTATGAAGAATAAAGCATAAGTTGTAAGAATAAGAACTCCCATCACTCACAGAGGATTAGAAAAAATTTTAAGAACACTTTTGAACTTTCAAAAGAAAAAAAAAAAAGAATCCCTTGTGGTCATCCAGGACATTCAATGGAGAAGTCTGAGGGATAAATTATTTGCAAAGAGAAGGTCATCAAAGATCAGCCATATAAAAAACTTTTAAAGAGTGCTAAAAAGGATTAGACTAATTTGTAATTAGCTTAATTGTTTACCAAAAAAAGCAAACAATCTTAAAAGAAAGATATTAGGACCTAGGCCCTCAACAAAGTAACTTTAAAAATATGGAATATCTGATTTCTGAATGAAAAGAAGAAAAAATGTGACCCATAATAAACAAAAATCTGTGAATATAGAAGGACTCAGAAAACATAAGCAATTACAAAATTATAAGACAGCTGTGTTTATAGAAGTACATAAAAAATAAAGGAATTCAAAAGAAATGATAATATAAACAAAATAAATTTTTAAACACTATGAAAATGTTAGTGATGAAAATAAAGTAACTGAAATGAAATTTCTCTGGATTTGATCAATAAATAACAAAATAAAATACTTTAGTAGAAAATACTCATGATTCTGAAGATACATATGATCTACTTAAAGAAAAGAGAACCCAAAATAAAACTGTATGAGGGTAACAAACAGTCAACTGTGAAAAATTATTAAATTTATTTCATATGAATAATAAAAGTCCTAAAAGAAAAGGAGACAGTA
>NW_007097091.1:0-797 GCF_000164805.1 Carlito syrichta
TCAAGAAGTTTGACAAGCCACTGGTCTATCCCAAGAATTTAACAAGGAGCTCTCGCTTAAGTAACTTTTACAACAGACTTGACCTACTGTAGTTATGATTAAGAAATTATTACATTGGCTGAACACTGAGAGGTTTCACAACATCTGTTTAGAGTTTTGTAATGGTTTCCATAATGGGGAATTTCAAAATGTACAACTTTCTGTTGTTGAAACATCAAGCACGGCCACCACAGTGGGCTTCCCAGAGAAGACTTGACAATTTCCTTTCTCTCCCCTTTCTTCTTCCCTCCTTCCTCTCTGGGGCAAACTGAAAATGGGGAGAGCCGGGCTCGGTGGCTCAGCCTGTAATCCTGTGCCTTTGGGAGGCTGAGGTGAGTGGATTGCCTGAGCCCATGGGTTCGAGACCCGCCTGGGGCAGTGAGACCTCATCTCTACAATAAATCAAAAAATTAGCCGGGCGTGGTAGCGCATGCCTGTAATTCCGGCTACTCGGAAGACTGAGGAGGAAGGATCGCAGGAGCCCAGCAGGTCGAGGCTGCGGTGGCCGGAAGCGGCCACTGCACTCCAGTCTGGGCGACAGAGTGAGACTCCAATTCAAAAAAAAAAAGAAAGAAAGAAAATGGGGAGAGTAGGAAGTGGTAAAAGAACCCTGAGGAAAAAAGCAGGGCTGGGCGGTAAGGAAGGAGGGGCTGCAGGCAAATGATCTGGCCCCCGGAGGAAGTATCACTTTCTTGCGGGTCTCCTCTAGGGCCTTCTCCCTCCGGCCTCCCCTACAGCCACAGTTCTGCTCCCCACGA
>NW_007097092.1:0-724 GCF_000164805.1 Carlito syrichta
AATAATTAATATTATCTTTTTAAAAAATTCACATTTTTCATTCTTTTCCTATAGCAGCATAAATCTTAAGTTTTTGGTACTAATGGGACATGGAAATTGATCAAGCTGAGAAATTGTGCTGAGTTAATGGCAACTAGATTTTTATCTCAATTGTTTAATTACTCGGCATTAGCAATAACTACATGAAATGGTACTTAAAAAATAATTGAAAGATCATGTCCAGTTTCCATGAGAAATAAAGTTGCAATCAATTAGCATCATCTACCTTTCAATTGGCAGTGAAATACCATTGGGTCTTGTTATCTTTTATCATAGTGATGCCTGGAAATGTCTTACTGAACACAAATTTACAATAGTTCTTAACTGTATCTAAATAGACTTGCTAAAAGTTGTCTTTACTTTTTTATTTTTAATCAGGTCATATTTATAAATCTGCCAACTTGCAGATGTAAGTAACTATTTCCAAACCAAGTTATCATTCATAAAATGCAGGGTCAGAATACATCTCTAAAGTTACTTACATACAACAATATTATTATTCAATGATTTTAATTGTAACTTGATTTTAAAACATAAAAGACCTTTTTAGGATACTCAAAACCAATCAACTAATGCATAATTATTGAATACTGTGATTAGGCAGTATTCTACATACCCAGTGTATAGTGAGGAATAAACAGACAAGATCTTTCTCTTAAGAAACTTGTATTTTAGTATATGTGTA
>NW_007097093.1:0-558 GCF_000164805.1 Carlito syrichta
CCAACCGGATTCAGCAATACATCTCAAAAACCATCCACCATGACCAAGAAGGCTTCATTCCTGGGATGCAAGGCTGGTTCAACATTTGTAAAACCATAAATGTAATTAAATTCATCAACAGATGTCAAAACAAAAACCACATGATCATATCATTAGATGCAGAAAAAGCTTTTGATAAAATCCAGCACCGCTTCTTGATAAAAACCCTTGAACACCCAGGCATACGGGGAACATACCTCAAAATAGTAAAAGCCATCTACGAGAAACCCACAGCCAACATACTCCTAAATGGACAAAAATTGGAACCAATTCCCCTGAAAACTGTAACTAGACAAGGATGCCCACTCTCACCCCTCCTGTTCAACATAGTATTGGAAGTCCTGGCTAGAGCAATCAGAGAAAAGGAGGCAATCAGGGGTATCCAAATAGGAAAAGAGGAAGTCAAGTTATCTCTCTTTGCAGATGATATGATTGTGTACCTTGAAAACCCAAGAGAATCTGTCAAAAGCCTCCCTACACTGATAAAGGGCTTTTGGCAGAGTCTCAAGATACAAAATA
>NW_007097094.1:0-1620 GCF_000164805.1 Carlito syrichta
TCATCTAGCCAATTTACATAATAAATCTCTCTCTCTCTCTCTCAGGGGCCCTGACTAATACAGACATCTAAACAAAACAAAACAAAACACTGTATTGGAAACTTAGAAAATATGCTACTTTGAGGAATTAAATTGCCCTTGCAAAAGTGTTCATTATCTTAATTAAAATAATAGACATAATCTCTATTTATAGAAAAAAGATAAGTCTTGGAGAAAAAAGAATGGAGAATTCGTTTATTATTCATATGCATTATATATCTATAGAGAGAGAATGCCTTCTCTCTTTGTATGAATCAGTTTTGCATTTCTATAAAGGAATACCTCAGTCTGGGTAATTTATAAAGAAAAAAAGGTTTATTAGCTCACTGTTCTGCATGACACTGCCATCTTCTTGGCTTCTGGTGAGGCCTCAGAAATGTTTTTACTCATGATGAAAAGTGAAGGGAGCCAGGCTCAGTGGCTCAGCCTGTAATCCCGCACCTTTGGGAGTCTGAGGTGAGTGGACTGCTTGAGCCTGCAGGTTTGAGATCCGCCTGGGTGGCAAGACCTCATCCCTACAATAAATCAAAAAAATCAGCCGGGCGTGGTAGCACAAACCTGTAATTCCGGCTACTCGAAAGGCTGAGGTGGAAGGATCACCTGAGCCCAGCAGGTCGAGGCTGCGGTGGCCGGGAGTGGCCACTGCACTCCAGTCTGGGTGACAGAGTGAGACCCCAACCCAAGGAAAAAAAAAAGAAAAGTGAGGGGAGATGGCATGTTGCATGGTGAGAGCAGAAGAGAGAGAAGCAAGAGCTGGAAGGGAAGTGGTACCAGACTCTTTCAAACAACTAACTTTCACATGAACTAGCAGAACAAAAACTCACTCATTACCATGAGAAGGACAAGGTATTCATGAGAAATCCACTCCATGGCCCAAGCACCTCTCATTACGCCGTACCTCAAACATTGGAATCACATTTCAACAAGAGATTTGAAAGGGGGCAACTATTCAAACTATACCGCTCTTCTAAACACTGTGTTAAGTTTTGAGAACAAAGAATAAGATCTAAATCATGATCTCAACAAAACTGTGGTCTAAATAGGGAGATGTATATTCATCAAAGTAGGGTAAGTGCTAGATGTATGGTAAGTGCTAGGGTCGTGTCTTTCCAAAAATGGTTCAACATCGCCAATCCCATATACTTATCTAGAACCTGAAATCACCCATCATGAGAGACAGCCTAACTCCCCTGCCTTTAAATCTGGGCAGGTTAGCTAGTGACCCACTTAGAGGTAAGAAAATGCAGCAGAAATGACATTGAGTGACTTCCAAGGCTGAGTCCTGCAGGCTTCTGCCTTGTTTTCTGGAATTCTCACTATTGAAGTCTGCAGCTGCCACATAAGCAAACAGACTGCCCTGTGGATGCCATGCTATGAGAAAACCCAAACTAGCTTATGCAGAGAAACCACATGGAAAGGCTCTGAGACCACATTAAAAGAGAGAGATGCTTGGCAGCTAACAGATGCTCCATACTCCCTCCTTTGCGGTTCCAGCTTCAGCCACCATTTAACTACAACCCATGAAGACAACAAGCTCGCTGCCCAGTTGGGGCCTTCCTGACTTTCTCAACTACAGAAGTC
>NW_007097095.1:0-1181 GCF_000164805.1 Carlito syrichta
AAGGAGGTGGACACACGGTTTCCAAACTCTCCATTTCCCAGCAAGTTCAACAGATATGTAGTGGGAAGGCAGAGAGATTGTAACACTGAGGCCCTTATAGGAAATGGCAACTTTATTACGCTAACCGTCACAGCGGGCTCAAGGAGCTAATGCATCTAAATTGAGGTTGAGCCCCCAGAACAGGAGAAGTGGGGTATTATACCCTTGTTTAGGAAAGGGAGGGGGTCGTGTTGAGTAATTATATATTGCTTTTGGAATTTTACACAGTTGTACTCAGCAAAATCAGACTTTTCAAAGAACAAATGGTTTTTAGGAACTACAGGGTTGTAAACCACCAACTTTAGAAGATGGGTTTTGGATAAGTTTGTGAATTAGTTACTCTTGTATTTCCATGAGATGGCCATTTTCTGGTCATTTGGCCTTTTTTAAACAAAACCTGTCTGGCCCCTGGTGGGTCTTTAAAGTTTACACCTTTGCCTTTCAAAAGGAAATACCTTTAACTGTTACCAACCCCCCTTTCTGCCACATCATTGTGAGTGAGAACATTTATTACGCAGCTCTTTGTTTCTGACAGAGATCATTCAGTATTATAAACTGATTCCATACAGTTTGCTGTTAAATTCATGATTTTGTTCTTCTTTATGGTGGCATAATATTCCATTGTGCATAAGCACCACATTTTTTTTCTAGTCCTCTTTTTAATGGGCAGCACAGTTCCATGTTCTTGCTATTGTGAACCATGCTGCAATAAACATGTGAATGCAAGTATCTTTTTTATACAGTGACCTGAGTTCTTACAGGTATACTCCCAGTAAGGGGATTGTGGGATCATATGGAAGATCAAATTTTAGAACTTTTAGGAACTGCCACCGTGATTTCCATAGAGGCTATACTAGTTTACACTCTCACCAATAGTGTTCCCTTTTCACTACATCCTCTCCAGCATCTGTTATTTTTTTGTGTTATTGATGATGGCCACTTTGTAATGCGGCTGTTTTTTTTTTTTTCTTTTCAGCACATTTGAGATCCTTATAGATCCTTGATGTTAGGCCATCAAGCGAGCAGGGAGACAACCCACAGAATGGGAAAAAATATTTGCCAACTCCATGACATTTACTTCAATTTTGTAGGTATTAAGGATTTCTGCAATATACTTTGGAGGGAGACACTGTCTTTTATTT
>NW_007097096.1:0-534 GCF_000164805.1 Carlito syrichta
CAGGTATCTAGCTAGTTATTTCAGCTAGTAAATTCAGTTGTCTAGCTTGTTAAGTCAGCTAGTTAAGTCAGCTGACTAGCCAGCTGCCTAGTTGGGTAGCTAACTCAATAAGTCAGCTGGCTAGTCAGCTGGCTAGGTAGTTAGGTCACCTAATTAAGTCAGCTTGCTAGGCAGCTGGATACCTAGGTAGCTAGATAGTTAATTCAGATGGCAAGCATGTGGGATATGTATGTAGTTAACTACTTAAATCAGCTGGTTAGCCACCTTGCTAGCTAGTGATGTCAGCTAGTTAAATCAGCTGGCTAGCCAGCTAGCTAAGTTCAGACACCCAGTTGAGTCAGCAGGCTAGCCAGCTGGCTAGCTGGTTAATTCTGCTGGTTAATTCAAGTAGCTATCCATTGGTCAGCTAGGTAGCTACCTAGTTAAGTCAGCTTGTTAGCCAGCTGACTAGCTGCTTATGTCAGCTAGAAAATTCAGCTGGCTAGTCACCTGGCTAGATAGGTAGCTAGCTAATTAAGTCAGCTGGCTTACCGG
>NW_007097097.1:0-751 GCF_000164805.1 Carlito syrichta
AAGAAAATGTGTATACATTCTTTTAACACCTTCGGTAGATTAAGATGAAACATCTCAGCAAAATGAAAAGGCACAGACTCTCCACACCTGCAGGCCTCAGCACGGCATCGCTCACTGCCTGTGAGTTCTTGTAGATGGGCTGGGCATGCTCAAGGCTTGTAATTCATTCTGCAGGTTTTCTACCCCAAGTACACAGGGCCCCTCCTTTCACCAAACAGAGACTTAAGCAGATGAAGACAGTGAAGTACCAGTAGAGCATTTTCTAGCACCTCTATTGTGCTGGGTTCTCTTGCCTTCTTCTCAGAGATGGAATTCTGAGACTCACCTCAGCACGAGAAATGGGACCTCCAAATGCCACCTGAGCTATGCCTCCTGTGGACTTCTAGCTGTGGCACCCTGTGATATGACATCTCAGGTCACTTACAGTCTCTGAAATGCTTGGTTATGTTCATCCGTACCAGATATATACAAGCTAGAAAGTTATATGGGCAGATTTTGTACAGTACAACTCATTTACTCAAGTTTGATAAGCTGTCTTCCAACTGCATTTTCCAGAACTTCTTTGAGAGCCTTGAAGCTTATAAATCATTCCTGTATCCTTAATGTGTCCCTTTCAACTTGTGTCTGATCAACACCTGAATTTAAGACTAGAGTCTTCAGAAAATAAATAAATGAGAAAATTGATGCAATAATTCAGGATTTCAGATCATTCCACTGAGGAGAAAGAGGAACTGTAGCTGGTTTGAGGCTG
>NW_007097098.1:0-686 GCF_000164805.1 Carlito syrichta
CGTCCTCAGTCCGCCAAAGTGCTGGATGACAGGTGGGAGATTCCATGCCTGGCCTACCCTTAGCGGGAGTGGTTTTGGTCCACAATGAAGTGTGCTTTGATTGCGGGGATACGCTTCCTAGCTGTCCATAGCCAACGATTTAGCTTGCTTCCCTTAGGGTTCTATGAGTTTCCTTTACTTCTCACCACCAACATTCACCACTCAACTTTGCGGAGAGCACCCTGGCATTTGTTCTTGCCACATAGTCTCCTTGAAAAGTAGCCAGACCTGTGAGTGAGAATTTCAGAGTGCTGTGATCATAGACAGTGCCTCTACTGCGAGGAAAACCTTCTCCAAACCCATGCGCGGGAGCCAACGGGAAGGACAGAGACCCACTTCTCTTGGAGTGACATCCATGCTTCAGGGGTGGGTGCTGAGTGAGACCAGGTGTCCAGGTCCTAACGGGTGATCGCCACCAGCTTGTAACCTCTGCTCTACAAGAAAAGCAGCGTGAAGACAATCTGAACCCCACTGTCCCGGCCTGCCCGGCCCTGCACAGAGCTCCAATCCTGTGAGTGGGCAACAGATGGCGGAAGGAAGCCCCAGCCTCTGGGACTCACTTGCCAGGAACGGAGCCTCCATGACTCAGAGCTGGAAGGAAGAAGACACTGACTCTCCGGTCTGGGAGCTGAGGGGAGACACAGCAT
>NW_007097099.1:0-355 GCF_000164805.1 Carlito syrichta
GAGAGGTCACTCAGTATTATAGACTCTAGTTCCATCCAGGTTGCTGCAAAATTCATGATTTTGTTCTTATTTATGGCTGCATAGTATTCCATCATGTATATGTACCACATTTTTTTAATCCAGTCCTCTTTTGATGGGCAACATGGTTGTTTTCAGGTTCTTGCTATTGTGAACAACACTGCGATAAACATGCGTGTGCAGGTCTCTTTTTTATAGAGTGATTCGAGTTCTTAGGGTATATTCCCAGTAGGGGGATTGCAGGGTCATATGGGAGGTTGATATTTAGAGCTTTTAGGAATCGCCACACTGCTTTTACACAGAGGTTGCACTAGTTTACACTCCCACCAACAGTGTA
>NW_007097100.1:0-632 GCF_000164805.1 Carlito syrichta
CTATCAAAACATCGTAGATATATGCTTCATCTTCTTCTTTCTGACCTGTCTTCCTCCTCCCATGTTTTGAAAACACTTTTCACTTTTTGTAAAATTATGTACTCAAAAGTGAACAATTTAAACCTGAGTTCAAAGGTGAACAAACACAGTTTCGCAGATTCGTGCTCTACAACAGTACATTGAAGGAGTTTATGAAATGTGCCTTTCGGTGTGGAAGAGAGAGGCTCAAAGGTAGAAGTCACATACCCACTGTCCTATGCAGTGGGCCATGACTTGGCTAGGAGGATGTGGATCGACTTAAGGGTTACCATTTCAGCATCTCTTTCATCAGGATCCCTTGTTAATGGCGATTTCATTCCTTGCCTTTTCTCTTGGTGTTGGTACCGGGAGCGCATCTCCAACCGTCCTTTGTAACATTTAGTAGCCTTAACAAATCCTCCTTGCTCCTGTGGAAAGCTTCCTCATGTTGTTATTCAGAGGAACTGAACCAGTCAGTGGGACTGTGTTGCCTCATAGCACCCAGCTCAATGTTGGTTCAAAAGAGAAATGATAGTAGTGAATTGAAGAAAAGGGAACACATGACAAGGTATATTCTCATAAAATCAAGTCTGCAGCCATTCAGGGGAGTAGAC
>NW_007097101.1:0-798 GCF_000164805.1 Carlito syrichta
ATTCCTTCATTTTTATCCAATATTACAAGACAGGTCTATTTCTTGAAACAAAGATGAAGAAAGCTTTCACAAGTACAAGCTACCCAAAATAATGTTTAATTTGTCCATGGTGAGAGAACCACAGTTTTGCTGCGGTGAACCACATGCTCACCAAGATTGGCATGGAGAACAATATCAGGACAGGCAAAGAAAAAGGAAGAAGTAGAGGGAAGCTGGAAGGGAAGTAGAAAGGAAGAGAAGGGGGAAGAAAGAATACTCTCATTCTCAGAATGGATACAAGGACATTCACGTAGCAGGCTCATTACTGAGGACTTAGCTTTACCAATGCCACTCTGGCTTTCATGACTTAGTATAAATATAGGTTCATCAAGGTCCATTTTTGCAAAGTACATGAGTTTTATTCAAATGGATACTGCATTTAATTTGCTAGGCAAATTGATACTTCATCTATAATTAGACATTCCATCATATTAGAAGACTACTTTATCAACGTGTATACAGTAACTCATTATATTAATTTCCCTAAACTATGTCTCTGGAACTGCCACAAGAAAAACTGGTTTTAATAAAACACAGGATTATGTGGTGTTGGATGATTACTCCCAAAATACATTCAAGTGGGTCTGCTATGCACACTTACATAGAAACCTGCACACAGAAAAGCTCATGGTTAAAAAATAAAGCATAAATTTAGTGTCATGGTGCAGAGGCAAGAGAGTCTTTGGTAGTGAGCTGAAAAGTTATGACTGAGTTTCAATTCCTTTAACTGCTACATAAACTAGAGTTGACCATTGGCAT
>NW_007097102.1:0-545 GCF_000164805.1 Carlito syrichta
AAGCCCAGAGTTGAAGTGAAGAGCTCTCCCCCCATCGCCCACTTGTGACCTGGGTATTTGGCACAGGATAATGACAGGGGGTTGAGGTCTTCAGGAAGGTCCAAAAGGTAGCTCTGAACAGTGCATGCTCAATGAACTATGGGCAAGACCCCAGGTGAGCATGTCTTAACCACGCTGGAAACTCATGTGGAAACCTCACACTCATCATACACTATGAGAAAAGTGCTGGGGGATTTAGAAGACACTCACAGCAATGAGAAAGTGTACTGCTTTTCACCAGCTCTACATGTGTTGGAAACGTCAGCCTCCATGATACACCCCTGCAGAGTTTTGTTCCCAGTTTTACATACCAGGTGCCAAGGGCACACACAGTCTTTCTTAAGGAGGGTTATGTAACAGATCAAAAGACTGCTGCTGAACACATATTTGCAACGTGACAGCAAGTCATGGTGCTGGAATCTGGCTTTAGCCTTTGGAAGAACTGTAGGCCTGAACGTGAAGTTGAAACCACCTGTTCAATGGCTGGTGGCCTGCTGAGTTTCCTG
>NW_007097103.1:0-785 GCF_000164805.1 Carlito syrichta
GATTCAGGTTCTCACTTTGTCATCCTGGCTGGAGAGCAGTGGTAAGTTTATCACTTACCACAGCCTCAACCTCCTGGGCTCAGGCAATTCTTCGGCTTCAGTCTCTGGAGTAGCTGGGACTACAGGCACACGCCGCCATGCCTGGCTAATTATTTTTTTGTTTGTTTGATGTTTGTTTGTAGAAACAACATCTCACTATGTTGCATAGGCTGGTCTCAAACTCCTGGGCTCAAACAATCCTCCCACCTCAGCCTCCCAAAGTGCTGGGATTCCAGGCATGTGCTATCACATCCAATCCTTAATTTCCTTAGCAACATTTCATAGTTTCCAATGAGCAGTTATTAAACAACTTTTCTTGTACTTATATCCAAATATTTCACACTTTACACTATTTCAGTGGCTACTTAGTGACAACTATTTGTCACTAAGATATAGAAATACAATTGATTTCTGTATATTGATCTTGTGTCCAAATTTGTTAGACTCATTTATCAGTTTTAGTAGCATTTTTGTAGATTCCATGAGCTTTTCTATGTAGGTGATCATGTCTGTAAAAAAAGACAGTTTTTCTTCCTTTCCTGTCTAATGATTACTTTTTTTTTATCTGACTGCACTGGCTCTAATTCAAGGCGGAACAGAAAAGGTAAAGCGAAAATCCCTACCTTATTCTTCATTCTGAGGGCACACTTAGCTTCAGAATTTGTTGGGAGCTGGCCACGGAGGCCCACTGAGCATTAGGGATCAGGAAGGGCCGTTGACTCTGAGACCACTAGGATGCGTTCGGG
>NW_007097104.1:0-834 GCF_000164805.1 Carlito syrichta
GAGAGAAAAAGCTTTCTTATACCTGCAGCTGTCCAAACATGAAATAAGCCATATTGAGCAACCCCAGTAATATCTCAGCATGGTGCTCTCCAATGTGACCTCCCTCCCCTGGTGAGAATGACCAGGGCAGACACTCATATTCGAGACCCAGTGTTCCAGGGAAAGCAGCTATCTATTAAGGATTACATGGGGCCGGGCATTGTGGCTTGTGCCTGTAATTCCAGCACTCTGGGAGGCAGACGCAAGAGGACTGCCTGAGCTCAAGGGTTCAAAACCAACCTGAGCAACATGGTGAGACCTCATCTCTACAATAAATCAAAAAATTAGCTGGGAATGGTGACTCATGCCTGTAGTTCCAGCTACTTGAAAGGCTGAGGCAGATGGATTGTCTGAGGCTCTGGTAGTCATGAGCATGCTACTGCATTCCAGCCTGGGTGACAGAGTAAGACTCTGACTAAAAAAAAAAAAAAAAGGATTACATGGGAGACACACTACCAAAATCTCTTCCCTTTGTAAGAGTCTATGACTCTAATGTTGGATACCAAGAATGACAGGTGATATCAAGAGCCCAGTGGTTGACACTTGTCACTAGATGAGGACAAGGCATGTGTTAAATTGGATTTCACAGCAGTACTGTAGTTGAAAAATTGTCACAACTATAGCAACAATGTAACATTTCAGAGGCATTCACCAGAGTGTTCTGAATTTTTTTCTACTAGACTCTTGAAAGAATCTCTACTTGTAATGAATTTTTTTTTCTAAGAATCACAATTAAACCCTCATTGAATAGTTAATTTGATTTATTTAAAACTTCAAAAATAACTGAAAACCATA
>NW_007097105.1:0-984 GCF_000164805.1 Carlito syrichta
CGCCCTTAGAAATGTGGCCCAGCCCAAAGTTCGTGCTGGGCCATTTCTGGTAACCCTAGATAACCATCTAAATCTGGAAACAGCTCTCTAAATGTATATACTAATTCTACAAATATATTTTTAAATCTTATAAAGAAGCTTGTATCATGTATAAGTCTCCCAAATGTGATCTGAGTTTGAACTGTGTTAAGTTTAAAGCCGAAACCACAGTCTGTGAGAAACGGGAACAATGGATCCCTAGAGTCAGCCATGCCCGTCATATTCTCAGAACTTCATGCTTAGATCATCAAAATCCCTGCCAGTGGGTAATGCTAAACAACAAGGAAAGGAGGAGGGAATGGGCCTTCAGGTCCTGAACCAGCCTGGTGGTCTCAAGGTCCGTAGCCCGCCTGGATCCCTAACGCTCAGGCAGGCCTCCATGGCTGGCTCCCAACAATTTATAATTAATTTTCTGACTTATTCAGGAATCAACAACTGCATAAATACAAGTGAAATATGTGTACCTCCCAAAAAATACCAATTGCACAGTTATTTTAAAAATTAGTTTAAATAATTTAGCTTATCCTAGACAAATTTATGCTACATATATGCAAAATAAATCCATGATTAAATAATTGCATCATAAATTAAATTATACATGTATATATTTAGAAACATCTCAACAATTTCTAAGCCTGTCCCCTGAGTCTAAGTTGCACTGCCTTTGAGAATACCTCAGATTCCAAAAGTTCCACCAAAGCTAAGGTCTTGAATGTCATTTAGGTGATATATCTCAGCTATTAAAGTCAATATTCTGACAAGTCCTTAGACTCTAACCCCAGGGTTTAAATTTGCCTTAAAACAACATAAAGGCTGGGCTCAGTGGCTCACCCTGTAATCCCAGCACTCTAGGAGGCTGAGGCGAGTGGATTGCCTGAGTCCACGGGTTCCAGGCTCACACTGGCAACACGGCGAGACCTCATCTCTACAATACATCAAAATTTA
>NW_007097106.1:0-388 GCF_000164805.1 Carlito syrichta
CAAGCCTGTGGGGGTTGCTTTATCCCTACAGACCCCAAACTCCAACACAAGAGCCAGGCAGCATAGAAGGATGTCTCAACTCAGGGCCCTATAGGGTCTGAAGTATGGATGAGGAGGGACTGGTACCATGTCATGCAGCTGCTGCAGCAAATCGCCACCAACTTGGGGCTTAGCACAAGAGTTTGTCCTCTCACAGTTTTGGGGGCCAGAAGTCTGGAATCCAGCAGTGGGCAGGGCCACAATCCCTCCAAAGACTCCAGGGAGGATCCTTCCTGGCTCTGCCAGGCTCTGGTGACCCTAGGTGTCCTGGGTTTGTGGCTGCATCAATATAATATCTGTCTTCTTCTCACATGGCCTTCTCGTGTGTGTGTGTGTGTGTGTGTGTGTG
>NW_007097107.1:0-714 GCF_000164805.1 Carlito syrichta
GTACATTAGATGTTTAGACTTGTTTATCCTACATGTCTGCTACTTTGTAGAGAGATAGAGCATAAATCGTGGTTACCTAGGGCAAAGTAGGAAGGAAGGAAGTGGGGAGATATAGGTCAGAAGATCTAAAGTAGTCCAAGAAGTTATGCAGAAAGAGGTAGGGAAAATCTGCTTCGAAGGTGCTTCAACCTCTCCTAACTCCATCCTTACCACCACTTTGGGGGGCCAGCCCCCAAAAAGAGATTTAGGAGGTTCCTTGGAAGGTGTGATGGCATCGGCGTTTCTATAAGGATAGATATTAAAAGAAAGAAAGAAGGAGGGATAGATATAAAGAGAAAGAAAGAAAGTGGACATCTGTTCAACGGATTGACCAGAAGCCATTTATCGGGGGTTTACAGCTTGTGTTTATCCCAAATTTTACACAGGCAGTCTTACAAGTCTTCCATGTGAACACAAGCCAGGTGCAGGAGGGGTGCCTCCCCCCAGCAGGTGTTTCTTCAGGCATGAGGAAGAACAATCTCAATTAAATCACAAAACCTTTACATGGACACAAAGCCAAGTGAATGAGGGGCATCCCTCACCCACCAGGTGTTTCCTGGAGTAAGAGGAAGGGCAATCCCAATTAAATCACAAGACATTTACATGAACATAGAACCAGGTGGATGATGGGCGTCCCCCACCCACCAGGTGTTTCCCCAAGCATGAGGAATGAGG
>NW_007097108.1:0-583 GCF_000164805.1 Carlito syrichta
TGAACAGGAGGGGAGAGAGTGGACATCCTTGTCTTGTTCCAGTTTTCAGGGGAAATGGTTCTAATTTTTGTCCATTTAGGAGTATGCTGGCTGTGGGTTTCTCATAGATGGCTTTTACTACTTTGAGGTATGTTCTCCGTATGACTAGATGTTCAAAGGTTTTTATCAAGAAGGGGTGCTGATTTTATCAAAAGCTTTTTCTACATCTAATGATATAATCATGTGATTTTTGTTTTGACATCTGTTGATGTATTTAATTACATTTATTGTTTTATGAATGTTGAACCAGGCTTGCGTCCCAGTGATGAATCCTACTTGGTCATAATGAATGATTTTTGAGATGCTTTTGTTGAATCTGGTTTTGCTAGGATCTTGTTGAGAATTTTAGCATCTACGTTCATCAAAGATATTGACCTGTAAGTTATCTTTTTTTTGTTGAATCTTTTACCTCGCTTGGGTATCAATGTGATGTTAACATCATAAAATGATTTGGGGAGGGTTCCATCTTTCTCAATCACCTGAAATAGCTTCAGTAGGATTGGAATCAGTTCCTCCTTAATGTCTTGTAGAATTCTGCTGGAAA
>NW_007097109.1:0-697 GCF_000164805.1 Carlito syrichta
CCAGCCTTGCATGCCAGGAATGAAGCCTACTTGGTCATGGTGGATGATTTTTGAGATGTATTGCTGAATCCGGTTTGCTAGGATCTTGTTGAGAATTTTAGCATCTATGTTCATCAAAGATATTGGCCTGTAGTTCTCTTTCTTTGTTGGATCTTTACCTGGCTTGGGTATCAATGTGATGTTGGCTTCGTAAAATGATTTGGGGAGAGTTCCATCTTTTTCAATCGCCTGGAATACCTTCAGTAGGATTGGAATCAGCTCCTCCTTAAATGTCTTGTAGAATTCTGCTGGAAAGTCATCTGGACCAGGGCTTTTTTTTGTAGGAAGTTTTCTTATTACGTGGTTGATTTCCTTGATTGTTATTGGTCTATTTAGGGTCTCAATTTCTTCTTGTTCCAACCTAGGTAGGTTGTGTGATGTCAGAAAGTCTTCCATTTCCTTCTGGTTTTCAAGTTTGTTTCCATACAAGTGTACGTAGTAGTCTCTAATGATCTTTTGTATTTCTTCAGGGTCAGATGTGACTTCATCTTTTGTGTTTCTGATTATGCTTATTTGATTTTTTTCTCGTTTTTTCTTGGTCAGTCTAGCTAGGGGACCATCAATCTTGTTTACCCTTTTGAAGAACCAGCATTTTGTTTCATTGATTTTTTGTATTATCTTTTTGTCTTCTATGTCCTGGATTTGGGCTTTTATTTTG
>NW_007097110.1:0-884 GCF_000164805.1 Carlito syrichta
CTTCCTCACTCCTTCCTCCCCTTAGCCTACCCTTCACAACACCATTCTAAAATCTGTTAGGGTAACTCATCTCCTCACTCCCTGACTAAGGAGGCTTCAAGAGCTCCTTCCAACTCAGACTTGGGTGAACTCCTCAGACTGACACCAAGTCCTCCATGTCCAGTCCCTTCCTGCCCACTTGCAGCCTTCACTCTCACAACACTGGGCTCACCTCCTTCAAGCACAGAACTCACCGGCTGATCCTCACACACCCTCTTCCTCCAAAGCCTGCTGAGCCCCTGCACATGGCTCTCCCACCAAAAAGTCCTTCATGGTCAACGAAGTGGCTGGCCCCTCAAATCCTACAGGGCCATCTCACAACTTGGCTCTGAAGACATCCTTGATGGAGCCAAGTCAGCTGAACCCTAGGGACCCCATAGCAGCAGCTCTCCACCCCTCCCCACGCTCCACACAGCAGGACCAGTGCTATTTTCCATGTCCTGAACTCTTGAGCACAACCTCTTGTGAGCTTCTGCATTCCCAGAGCCTGGAAACATGTCCAGCTCATGGTAGTCATTAGCAATTGACCATAGCGAAAAAGAGAAGGTAATCTAGTATTTTGAAGAGAAATCACTTCTGGAGGTGGGGTGAGCCTGCATATCTCCACTTCTATTCTTATTTTTATTTGTATGAATATGGGGTAGGTGTGAAATTTTGTTACACGTGCATAATATGAAGTGATCAGCTCAGGATATGTAGCTGTCCATCAGCCAAGTACAATACTTTTTTGGTTAAGTACACTCTATTCTGCGATTGAATATCAAATGTATCCCTTCTATCTCACTGTATGTCTTTATGTTTCAACCCACTTCTTTCATCTTCTTCTCCTACCCTGCCTCACCCTT
>NW_007097111.1:0-1501 GCF_000164805.1 Carlito syrichta
CCAGTCTCTGCTTTCTATCATTCAACATAATTGCAAATGACTACCAGTGTGACTTCATGGTGACACTCAAAGTGAATACATGTCCTCATGTGAATTGAAGCCCAGCCTTCTTGGCTTCTTATGAGACAATAGAGAGAGGCATTGAAATTCGCTGAGCAATAACTTTCCAGTTAGGAAACATGAAACTTAGTGCTAAAATTTCAATTGTCCAACGTATTTTTCAAGATGGAATAAAATGTTTGATCTGTTGGTTTCCGCATCAGCAGAACATTATAAATGAAGTGCACACTTATCCGAGGTCTTTGTTGCCAAAATGTAAATGTTAGCTGGGCTCGGTGGCTCAACCTATAATCCCACACTTTGGAAGGCTGAGGTGAGTGGATTGCCTGAGCCCAAGGGTTCGAGACCCGCCTGGGCAACTTGGTGAGACCTCACCTCTACAATAAATCAGAAATTAGCCGGAAGTGGTAACTCACACCTGTATTTCCAGCTACTTGGAAGGCTGAGGCGGAAGGATCGCCGGAGCCCAGCAGGTCGAGGCTGCGGTGGCCGGGAGCGGCCACTACACTCCAGTCTGGGAGATAGAGTGAGACTCCAACTCAAAAAAAAAAAAGAGTGGAAATATAAAAGAAACACTTAGGCAGTAAATATACATTTGGTGGCATGACATCCCATTGGTTTACCAGAAATGTCTCATTTTTCTTACTTCAATACGGTGGAAAGAATCATTTCTTTGGTAGAAAAATGCAGCATCACTTAAATCTTAACTTAATCTTAGCCAACTCTCTGATTCATTCTAATTTTATTTTATCATCTAACTTTCCCCCAATTCTATGAGCCCACTGGTTAGTCATCTTTAGAAAGAATGCATGAGACTGCCTGAACTGAAAAATAAGAACTTGGACAAACTTAAAAAAACCTGAAGCTACACCCTACCATGCATACTGATATGCAATTTATTAAAGACAAAAGCAACAATGTTAATTAATATCTAGAATTATTCATTCAAATGCTTTTAGTTTTTTTTCTAGCCTTTTCTGCTCCCTCTTATGACTTTCCTAAAAGAAAAACTATCTTCTATCACTTATTCTATTTGTGTTGAAGTGATTTTTTTTTAATTTTAAGACTGATTTGTTCTTCAGTGTTTTCTTCTTCTCTCTCTCCTCTCTGGCTCTCCTTCTGGGTGATGGGTGCTTTAACAATCACCTCAAGGGAGGAACCTACTGCCTCCAGGATGAACATTGTTAAAAGCTGAATATTGGTTTTCAGGCTTCAGCTTCCCAAATTCTAAACTACTCAAGAACTTTACTGGTCAAATACCAAGAGAAAGAACCTGAAGAAAAATAGAGAGAGAAGCCGAGCTCAGTGGCTCAGCCTGTAATTCCAGCACTTTGGGAGGCTGAGGTGAGTGGATTGCATGAGCCCGCGGGTTCGAGACCCGCCTGGGAAACTTGGCGGGCCCTCATCTCTACAATGAATCAAAAAATTAGCCGGGCGTGGG
>NW_007097112.1:0-1037 GCF_000164805.1 Carlito syrichta
ATATGAAAGACATTTCCCTGTGTACCAGAATATTCACCTCTTCTCTCCTTCCAAAGGCTGAAACTTAGGAGAGCCTCAAAACTACCACATCATACACGAAATGTGTTTTCTTCCCTCCAGATCAGAAAATACCTTTAATTTTTTTCTGTATATTAATAATCCCTCTAGGAAGCTCTTCTGGCCAAAATATGTTAATTGTCTCAGGAATTTGAGAACCAAAGAGTTAATAGGTGAGAGGTTTGCTTTACAATTAGGATGGTTCGGTTCATCATTAGGCAATATACTCTCAATCTAGGATCATGAAGGAATTATCACCAGAATCACCTAAGCCCAAAACCTGGGGTTCTCCCATTCTACCTCACTGCCTCTTTACCTTCTATCAAACCAGTTCCCAAAATTGGTCTGCCCTACCTTTACAACCTTTCTCTCCATCCTCTCTGTTCTTGCTATAGCCCAGGTCCTCAGTGGTTCTAAGAGGACTGCAAATCCTCTCTCTGACTTTGTACATGTGCTCTTATCACCCAATCTCCAGACCAGCAGTCTCCAAATTAAAGTGAAGGGTGCATCAAGAGACCAAAGTCTGCATATTTAAAGATGCTGTACCTAAAACCTTTATAAATGTATATGGTTGCACTTGTACTATCTCCATTTGGTCCTCTTTGAGTCTACTTGATCCGTAATCAATTTGCTAAGCGAGTGTTTGTAATTCCTTTTGTGCACACACTGAACAAGAAATAGGGGTTTTGGAAGGGAGATGGAGTGATGTGATTGAGTTTGCTGGCAGATGAGTGATGGGAACATCTGCATATTTGACTGGATTAAGACATGCAGCCCTGCACTCTCTCTCTTTCCCTCTGAAAGCTGGCAATTTTGGGAGAAAGACCTGTGTAAAGCAGGCTACCCTCGTTTGTAGACTCTAGCATACTTTTCCTGAGAAGGACCATTCCCAGAATCAAACTACCATGGGGCATTCTGTTATACAGTTGAATTATAAAGTCAGAATATTTGTCATCTTAACAATGGAAATGTAGTGTATT
>NW_007097113.1:0-762 GCF_000164805.1 Carlito syrichta
TGATTACCGGCCAGTGCAGGATTTGTGAGAAGTCAACCGATGGGTAATGCACATACACCCTACAGTCCCGAATCCCTGCACCCTCCTCTCCGCTCTGCCCCCAACCAGAACGTGGTATACTGTACTAGATTTAAAGGATGACGTTTTCAGCCTGCCCTTGGCCCCCAAAAGCCAGGATATCTTCACCTTCGAATGGACAGACCCAGAGAGAGGTATCAATGGCCAGCTCACCTGGATGTGACTGCCTCAAGGGTTCAAGAATTCACCCACTATCTTTGATGAGGTGCTACATGAGGACTTGGGTGAGTTTCGTGCAAATAACCCCAACCTAACTCTATTACAATATGTAGATAATATCCTACTGGTGGCCGAAGATCGAGACACATGCCTGCAAGGCACAAAGGACTTGTTACAAACTATAGGCACCCTAGGATATTGCGCCTTGGCAAAAAAGGCACAAATCTGCAGAACGGAGGTGAGCTATCTGGGGTACAAAATAAAAGAAGGGCAGAGATGGCTGACGGATGCCAGAAAAGCAACCGTTCTAAGAATTCCCCCACCACAGAATGTCCACCAGGTGCATGAGTTTCTGGGTTCAGCGGGGTTCTGTCACCTGTGGATCCCCAGGTTCACTGAGTTGGCAAAACTGCTCTACGAGGCCACTAAAAACAAGCAAGACTTTGGACAGAGGCCATGGGCCCAGACTTTAACAACCTCAAGCAGCATTACTCTCAGCCCCAGCTCTTGGGTTAACTGATTTGA
>NW_007097114.1:0-794 GCF_000164805.1 Carlito syrichta
ACAATAAAAAGACAGAGAAACAGGTAAAATCTACAATTTCATTCACAATAGCCACACACACAATAAAGAGAAATACCTTGGCATCTTCCTAATCAGAGAAGGAAAAGAACTTTACAATAAAAAAATTACTAAACGCTACTCAAAGAAATCAAAGAAGACACAAAAAAATGGAAAAGTATTCCATGCTCTTGGTTTGGAAGAGTTAACATTGCTATGATGTCCATCCTACCAAAGACAATCTACAGATTCAACACAATGCCCATTAATTTACCAAATTCTCAGACCTGGGAATGGCAACACAGAAATTTATATGGAAACATAAATGACCACAAATAACCAAAATAATCCTTAGCAAAAGAAACAAAGCAGGAAGTATCACACTTCCAGGCTTCAAACTCTACTATGAAGCTATAATAATCAAAACAGCCTGGTACTGGTACAAGAACAGACATATAGACCAATGGAACAGGATGGAGATTCTGGAAGCAAAACCTCAATTTCTCAACCAATTAATCCTCAACAAAACCTCTACTAACAACTACTAGGGAGAGAAGAAGCTTATTCAGTAAATGGTGCTGGGAAAACAGATTGACTACATGTAGAAGATTGAAACAGAACCCCTACCTATCATTATACAAAAAAAAAATACAATAAATGGATCAGACTGAAATATAAAGCCTCAAACTATGAGAATTCTAGAAAAGAATGTAAGGAATGTAAGGAATTCTAGAAAAAAATGTTAGTCACCTTGAGTAGGCAACCAATTGTTGACCTAGACTCCAAAAGTGAATGTC
>NW_007097115.1:0-668 GCF_000164805.1 Carlito syrichta
GCGATTGTTGATGCCATCTGCCCCCCTGCTTTTGAGGCCGAACAAGGACAGGACTCTGCTTTGCTCATGTATTTAACCACCAGATTTTGCAGCGACGGTCCATCTAGAGCCACTCTACAGACCACAACCTTTAAAAACTTACTAAATAGGCAATGTTTTACCATTAGTCTCGCTTTGGACAATAGATGCCAGTCCGCTGTTCATCCACATATGAACAAGACACAGAGAGTGGCCGATTGCAACACTTGCTTCATTATAATAATAAAAACACCAGTCAGACATAGAAGCTCATGACTGTGATCCCAGCCTTTTGGGATGCAGTGGCAGGAGGATATGTTGAGCTTGGAAGTTTGTCGGGAAACTTCATCGTTATGAAAAATACAAAAAACCCTGGAGTATGGTGGTGTGTGTCTTGAGTCCCAGCAACTCAGAAGGCTGAAGTGAGAGGACCGCTTGAGCCCGATTGTTCAAGTCTGCGATGCACTCTAACCCGGGCAATATAGCAAGACTCTGTATCTACAAAACAAAACACAAAAAACCCAAAGTATGTTAGGCTAATTCATCATTTTTTATACTTGAAATTTATTTATTCTATGTCTGCATATTTAAAGCTCGTTCCTGCTGACACACACCTTCTTGATGCTTCACCCCTCTCCTTCCATAATAAA
>NW_007097116.1:0-667 GCF_000164805.1 Carlito syrichta
CTGGTGGAAACTGACTGTAGTAGACTTGATGAATAATTTATGTGCTATTTAAGAAACTTTCTGGAGTAATTTTGTCTCCATTTTTGCCTCACATACTGACTTTAGAACCTAACTTTTCTTTAATGCCTTCTCTTTCTCTTCTTAATCATACTAAGCATACTGGCAGTAACCAAACAGGGAATTAGTCCAAACAGTTATTTGAGGGCAAAAAATTACCTTAAAATAGTGAAAGCTTTCAGGAAGCTAAAACCAAAAATAAAAACCAAATCACTGAGGACTGGGTAAGCTAACAGAAAAAAAAGGAGACACAAAGTGCAAAACACCTCTCCTACATAGACCTTAACTGTGTAATTGGTAACAATCATGCTGGAGAGACTGAGGAGAATCTCATCAATGTGGATTTTCACTTTCCCCAAAAAATGTCCCTTTTCCCTGAGTCAATATTTTAAAATAATATTATAAAATCCTGGGCAGCCTGTTTACTAAAATGTCTTTAACACCAGATTAACAATTTTTAAACATTGGACTAACACAATTTAGGGGATACAAATATTTTCATTTTCAAAGTACAAACTTGTATTTGCTTTGCACAACTGACAAACTATTTCCAAGTCACACATTTATGTATTTATTCAACACTTGCTAAGCAGAATATTTTCTTTTTGTA
>NW_007097117.1:0-404 GCF_000164805.1 Carlito syrichta
TATATCCATTGGTTTAAATAGCTTTGCAATATATACCAATACTTTGGGTGAACACAAATATAGTTTCATTTTGATAATATAGCATTGTTCAATGATTGAAATGACTAAGTGGTCTTTTTGTATGCCTGGTAAGAAACACGATGAATAGAATTTCATTTTACTTGGCATCTGCTTTCCTGAGCAGGGAGTTCAAAGCACATTATGCACATTTCATTCATCTTCTCAGCATCCCCAGGTTAGTACAATAAGTCCTTCTACTTTCTGGAGTGTTCCATCCTCTTTTATCAGTTGACCTTCCTTCTCCCCATTTCCAACTCCTCTCCAGCCACAGCTAACTTTTCTCTACTCATTTATTCCTTCCTTTGTCGTTTTCTTTTTTACAATGAGTGTATTCTTTAACAGGG
>NW_007097118.1:0-568 GCF_000164805.1 Carlito syrichta
TCTACTAAGTGCCATTCTCTGTAGGCTCCCTGGTAAATGAAAGCACGAGAGTGCACTAGAGAGAGGGAGATAGACATGTTCTCTCCCTCCGTGGTCTTCTAGGATAGAAAGTCAGAGTTCAACAGGCCATTCAGCACCCATCATATGCACTGTGGATGAGTAAGTACAGGTGCTGTGAGTGCCATCCCACTCCTAGGTGCTGCCCAACAGAAAGGCCTCAGCATGGTGCCCAGAGGAACTGCTTAGAAGATGGGATGTAGCCGGGCTCGGTGGCTCAGCCTGTAATCCCACACCTTTGGGAGGCTGAGGTGAGTGGATTGCCTGAGCCCGCGGGTTCGAGACCCACCTGGGCAGCAAGACCTCATCTCTACAATAAATCAAAAAATCAGCCGGGTGTGGTAGCTCATGCCTGTAATTCCGGCTACTTGGAAGGGTGAGGCGGAAGGTTCGCCAGAGCCCAGCAAGTCGAGGCTGCGGTGGCCGGGAGCACTCCAGTCTGGGCAACAGAGTGAGACTCCAACTCAAAAAAAAAAAAAGAAGATGGGATGTAAGCCAGTTTGGGGTATCG
>NW_007097119.1:0-777 GCF_000164805.1 Carlito syrichta
AAAAGTGGGCAAATATATGAATAGACACTTCTCATAGAAGATATGGGGGTGACCAACAGACACATGAAAAAGTGCTCAGCCTCACTCATCGTTAGAGAAATGTAAATCAAAACCACATTGAGATACCACCTAATCTCTGTAAGAATGGCCATCATTAATAAAACAAACAACAACAGATGCTGACAAGAATGTGGAGAAAAAGCAACACTTCTACACTGCTGGTGGGAATGCAGACTAAAACAACCTCTTTGGAACACAGTGTGGCAATTTCTGAAGGAACTAGAAATTGGCCTTCCATATGACCCATATTGGAAATAAACCCGGAGGAACTCAAATCATTCTCCAAAAAAGATACCTGCACAAGTATGTATACAGCTCTATTCACAATAGCAAAAGCATGGAACCAACCTTGTTACCCATTGAAGCTGGACTGGATAAAAAAATGTGGCACATATACACAATGGAATATTATGCAGTCATAAAGAAGGACAAATATATGGACCTTATAGCAAATTGGATGGATTTGGAGTCGGTCATACTCAGTGATTTACCACAGAAACAAGAACTGAGTTCCATATATTCTCACTCATAAGGTGATCTTGAGCAATTATAATGCTGTGGGAAGATGATTGACAGTAGCAGAAAAACTGTCAGGGGAATGTGGGTGGGACTAGCAGGTGGGGGAGGGAGGGACATGCCTCATTAAAAAGGGTACCTGCATGATCAATGTTTGTATACCTAGCCCTGAGTTGTACCCCACATCTTTATATAAATAAA
>NW_007097120.1:0-377 GCF_000164805.1 Carlito syrichta
CTAATTTCAGACAAAATACCATTTAAGCTATCAAAAATTTAAAAAGATACAGAGAGTCACTGCATAATGATAAAAGTTTCACTACATCAACAAGAAATATCTATCCTAAACATACATGCACCTAACATAGGTGCACCAACTTTTATAAAGCAACTCCTAGGAAAACTGAAGAAAGATATTGCCTCTAACACCATCATAACTGGGGTTAGAGGCAATATCTTTAATACCCCGCTCACAATCCTCGACAGATCATCGGGACAAAAATCAGCAATGAGATCTGGAACCTCAATGTGACTCTGGACCAAATGGACTTAATTGATACCTACAGAACACTCCATCCAAAGACCACAGAATACACTTTCTACTCATCACCACAT
>NW_007097121.1:0-761 GCF_000164805.1 Carlito syrichta
CCGAGGAATACAAAAAAAAATTCAGAAAAATATTTCCACATCTAGTCCGAATCTTCCATAGTTCTGTTAAAGAAATTATAGACAATATCATCTGCATGACTGACTTTCTTTAATATCATATTTAACTTTTAGTATGGAAAAACTCTTCTTTTCTCATATTTCTCAGTATAGGTTAAAATATTTTTCTTATGCTTAAAAATAAATATACATTGCCAGACTCAGTGGCTCAACCTGTAATCCCTTGCCTTTGGGAGGCTGAGGTGAGTGGATTGCCTGAGCCTGCAGGTTCGAGACCCGCCTGGGCAACTTGGCGAGACCTCATCTCTACAATAAATCAAAAAATTATTAACCGGGCATGGTAGCACGCGCCTGTAGTTCCAGTTACTTGGAAGGCTGAGGTGGAAGGATCACTGGAGCCCAGCAGGTCTAGGCTGCGGTGGCCGGGAGCGGCCACTACACTCCAGTCTGGGTGACAGAGTGAAACTCCAACTCAAAAAAACAAACAAACAAATAAATAAATATATATATATACATATAAAAAGAACCTTGGCTCAATTAAAAAAAAAGAAATATACCATCCAAATTTAAAACCAGCATCTATGTATTATTTTAAAAAGAGCAGCAAGGCATGTGGTTGCCATTTTCACCTTGACCCTCCACTGTCACAGGAAGGGAACCACACAGACAACAGGATTGAGGAAGTCCTCTCGCCAGTCTAGAGTGTGAGTTACTGGAGAACAACTTGCTTTCACAGACATGAA
>NW_007097122.1:0-963 GCF_000164805.1 Carlito syrichta
CAAGAACAGTTGTCCCTCACTATTCATGGGAGACTGGTTAAAGGACACTTCCATGAATACCAAATTTCATGGATGCTCAATTCCTTTACATAAAATGGTGTACTATTTGTCTATAATCTATTCATGTCCTTCCAAATAATTTAAATATCTCTAGACTATGTATAATAATTAATATGTGTAAATGGTATGTAAATAGTTGTATCATTTTAAATTTGTGTTATATTTATTGTTACATTTTTATTTTTATTGATATCTTTTTCAGATATTTATGATTTGTGATTTGTTGGATCTGCAGACAAAGGACCCCCAGAAGGCTGACTGTATGTAGATTAAATTAAAGTAATAATTAATAGCCTTGCAAATTAGAAAGCATTAGTCTCAGGTAGGTTCACTGGTAAACTCCATCAAATTTTTGAGAAATAAATTATGCCACTTTTCCATAATCTCCTTTAGAAGGTAGAAACAGAAGAATCACTTCCTAAATTATTCTATGAAGCAACCATTGTCCAATATCAAAACCAGATAAAAACATGACAATTAAAAAACACAGAAAATTTGCTCTTTTAAACATAGTTTGAAAAATCCTCAACCAAATATTAGTAAGTCAAATCCAACAATGTATAAAAAGGTTATAAAAGATGACTAAGTGGGATTTATCTCAAGAATGCAAGACTAGGTCAACATTTGAAAATCAGTTAATATAATCCATATCTACAGACTGAAGAAGATGGATCACATAAACATAGCAACAGATGCAGAAAAAGCATTTGACAAAAACCAACACCTAATCATAATAAAAATAAAATAGAGGGTCAGTTATTCAACTTGACAAAAAATATCTACAAAAAACTACTGTCAGCATCACATGTACTGGTGAGAAACTAAAGGAAGATATTCCACTAAGATCTTCCACTAAGAGCAAGGCAAGAATGTCCCTCTTTTTAATACTGCACTAGAAGTTCT
>NW_007097123.1:0-1397 GCF_000164805.1 Carlito syrichta
CTCTTTTATAACCTGTAATAAGCTTTGTATTGTTTTATAGTCTCAGTTGCAACTATGAATAAACTTTTTTCACATACTCTTCTCATATTTTATTGCTATTACATATGAAAGCTACTGATTTGGATAATCGATATCTATATAAACAGCTAATTAAATTTTTTTTAAAAAAGCATATTTTCTATTTTAAAATTGTGAAGTACAGTTAAGGTTTAGGTATACAAATATGCATCGTTCAGGCACCCTTGTTGATAAGAGGTGTTCCGCCCATCCCCAGTTATTGACTACCATTAATCCCACCACCCTCGCCCTCCCTGTCCCCCCCATAGATTCCCACCACTGTCGATCATTTTCTTATAATATTATGATAGATGTTCAAGGCCACTTATGAGTGAGAGTCTTGAGAATCTCCAGAATAAACCACAAACCACTGTCCATGGAGCTCAGTCAAGATATGAGTTGCTGTGAAAGATCACTCAGTATTATAGACTCTAGTTCCATCCAGGTTGCTGTGAAATTCATGATTTTGTTCTTTTTTATTGCCACTTAGTATTCCATCGTGTATATGTACCATATTTTTTTAATCCAGTCCCCTTTTGATGGATGGCATGATTGGTTCCAGGTTCTTGATATTGTGAACAGTGCTGTGATAAACGTACATGTGCAGGTATGTTTTTTATCGAGTGATTTGAGTTCTTCGGGGTATATTCCCAGTTCACAGAAATTAACTTTAAATGGATCAGAGACCTAAATGTAAAACCTAAAACCATAAGAACCTTAGAAAATGCAGAACACACCCTTATGGAAATTGGAACTCGCATCCAATTCCTGAACAAAACCCGAAATGCACCAGAAATGCCATAAGAGATAAGATAGACAAGTGGGACCTCATTAAACTGATAAGCTTCTGCAAAGCCAAAGAAACCATCAAGAGAGCAGGAAGACAGCCCACAAACTGGGAAAAAGTATTTTCCAACTCCTTGACTGACAAAGGCCTAACATCTTGGATCTACAAGGAACTCAAACGTGCTGAAAATAAAAAAAACAAACAACCCCATTACAAAGTGGGCAAAAGATATGAACAGATACTTCACAAAAGAAGACATCTGAGTGGTCAACAGACACATGAAGAAATATTCAACCTCACTAATCATCAAGGAGATGCAAATTAAAACTACACTGAGATACCACCAAACTCCAGTCAGAATGGCCATTATCAATAACTCAAAAAATAAAAGATGCTGAAGAAGATGTGGTGAAAAGGGAACACTCCTACACTGTTGGTGGGAATTCTTTTTTTTTAATTATAAAGATGTGGGTTCAATTCAGAGTTAGGTATACAAACATTGTGTATGCAGGTACCCTTGTTGAATAGGTACGCCCCTACCTCCCCTAGCAGT
>NW_007097124.1:0-685 GCF_000164805.1 Carlito syrichta
AAATAAGAAAAAGAAATGACGAGAAACAGAAGTACCCTTTGCTATTTATACATTTACAGAACTAAGTTTACTATTTTAGGAATGCTTCCTTATTTTCTATGAATATTTTCATAAATGGTCTATGTTTTCTGCATACTTTTTCATCTAGACATGTACCTATTTAGCTCTTTAAAAGGAATTAAAGTAATTTTTGATGTTTCAGGACAAAATAGTTCTTCTAGTTTGGAAAAGGAGTGATTGGGAGCCAAAAATAACCTTAGTGGCCACCTTTGAGGATCAAACAAAGATTTCTCAACTTTCCATTTCCATTGTCTAAAAAACAAGTCTTATGAATTTAACTGATTTCTGAGGTTAATTCTCACCCCTTATTTGTATTTTTTTCCTTTGGTGCATTAAGAAAGTATATTTAGATTACAAGACTCTGAAAAGCAATGTCAATAACAAATAGAATTTAAAATCTCAGTGTGATTTCTGGTAAGTCTAGGCTGCCTACAATATATAGTAGGAAAATTGAAAAAAATAAAAATAAAATAAATAAATAAAAAGAAAAATTGACTGTGGCCACAAGATTTATTAAGTCTTATTCATATCTTATTCAAATAGCAAGCAGGGGCCAATGATCCTGATTCCCTGTTGTGGAAACCATGAAGCTGCCATAACAATGCAGTAATCATTCAGCATATAA
>NW_007097125.1:0-628 GCF_000164805.1 Carlito syrichta
TGGAATGAACACTAGTTTAATGTATTTATCTTAGAGACACTTAAGACTGAGTTTTCTGTCTGAGAGACACCAAACATTTCTTAAGTAAATCTTGAAAGGTTTGAGCCAGTGTTCCTGGACCAGAAAATTCTTAAAAATTGAAACTAATACATAGGAAAAACCATTTTTTTAACCCAGTTTCTGTTCTGAAATGTTTGGCAAATTATTTTTCCCTTCACTATTCTTTCCTCTATTGGGACATACAAAGTCTGGGGTGCGGGGGGCCAGCCCCTGCAAATTTTGGGGAGTCCCTTGTAAGATGTGGTGGCGTCGGCGAATCTGTAGGGATAGATATTAAAAGAAAGAAAGATGAAAGGATAGATATAAAGAGGAAGAAAGAGAAAGAAAGTGGACAACTGTTCAGTGAAATGAGCAGAAGCCATTTATTGAAAGTTACAGCAGGTATTTATCCCCAAATTTTACACAGGCAGTCTCATAAGTCTTTCACGTGAACACAAAGCCAGGTGCGGGGGGGGGCATCCCCTACCCACCAGATACTTAGGTGTGAGGAGGAACAAACCCCGAGATTGTCTCATTGTTCCCTTTGCTAGTTAATGTTTCTTCAAAAGCAGTGTAACAATCCTTACTA
>NW_007097126.1:0-740 GCF_000164805.1 Carlito syrichta
ACTCTCAAGAATTTCCTCATATTCTTTTCATCTCTCTATATACTTTCTTGACTTCTTAGTCTTCTCTCATTTTATTTTTCTTTTAAATATAAAAAGAAAAATTTTCCCGGAGTTTTTCATGGATTGAAAGTCAAAATTAGTGTCCTTGCCTTGGGGCAAGGTCATTTCTGAGGGACTAGGAACAGAGTCAAGGTGTGAAATGAGGCAACGTGAGAGGGAGTCACCTCAGGGGGCTCTTTAGGGCCCTGCTTCCCTTGCTGGAGTAGGAATCCCATTGTTTAAAGATAACAGAGCCACTTTAGACCAAGCATATACAACTCACAACCTGCAGGCCTCATGCAACCCAGGACAGCTAGTCGTGCAGCTCCAGAAACTCTTTAAACATTATGTGTTTTTTAGTGTTTATTTTCTTCATGACCCCATGCATAGTTCCATTTTGAAGTTCACAAGGATGGCTTATCTATGGCATCACTTTGGGGCAGCACATACATTTATGAGCAGCTGTTTTCAATCATGAAACCCTCGAGGAGTAAAATTCAAGCAAATATTTCTGAAGAGCACCTTTTGAGAACCAAACAAGAATTGCTGCTCCTGGGTTTGAGAGACAATAAGTGACCTGTCTCCACTGTAGCAGGGAGAGCTATTTTCTGAAAGCCTGGGCCAGCAGGCTTATGTCCCTGAGTGGCAGCCTCGGGTTGTCCCATGGGATTATCCAAGCAGAATCCATAGAAGGTCCCGGG
>NW_007097127.1:0-758 GCF_000164805.1 Carlito syrichta
CGCGCCTTTGGGAGGCGGAGGTGAGTGGATTGCCTGAGCCCACGGGTTTGAGACCTGCCTGGGCAGTGAGACCTCATCTCTACAATAAATCAAAAAATCAGCCAGGCGTGGTAGCGCATGCCTGTAATTCGGGCTACTTGGAAGGCTGAGGCGGAAGGATTCCCGGAACCCAGCAGGTTGAGGCTGCAGTGGCCGGGAGCAGACACTGCACTCCAGTCTGGGTGACAGAGTGAGAGTTCAACTCAAAAATAAATAAATAAATAAACACCCAAGTACTGCAGTATCCTAATAAAGTGAAACACAATCTCTCTAAGGATTTTATAAGTATTTAAATTCTGTTCATGATTAACTCAAATGATCACTATTACAGCTGAAAACCAGATACACGATGGTCCGACCAATCAATTAGAGACCAATAGCTACTCAGCACTGTAGCCTTCCTCGGATCCTATGGGAGATGGTTCCAGGACCCTCTTGGATACCCAAACCTGCAGAGATGCTCAAGCCCCTCATATAAAATTGAGTAGTATTTGCAGAGAACCTACACGCATCCTCCTGTGTGCTGTACATCATGTCTAGATTACGTATAATACCTAATATAATGCAAATGCTATGTACATGGTTGATATGTTGTATTTTTATTTGGGTTATTTTTTTTCCAAATATTTTTGATCTGCATTTTGTTGAATCCACAGATGTGGAGCTCCCCGATACAGGACTCACTGTAGGGCTTTCTTGACACTATTATTTTTTAAGTA
>NW_007097128.1:0-1231 GCF_000164805.1 Carlito syrichta
CCTTGTAACAGACTATGGAAATTGTCTGAAGCTGTTTACAGAAGCAAGAACTTGCAATTAGAGCATTTTACTTGTGAAGGCTTGTGAAATTGTTTGTAATCCTTTTTTTTTTTTGAGTTGGAGTCTCACTCTGTCTCCCAGACTGGAGTGCAGTGGCCACACCCGGCCACCGCAGCCTCGACCTTCTGGGCTCCAGCGATCCTTTCGCCTCAGCCTTCCAAAGTAACTGGAACTACAGGTGTGTATTACCATGCCCGGCTAATTTTTGGTTTATTGTAGAGATGAGGTATCGCTAGGTTGACCAAGAGAGTCTCGAACTCGCGGGTTCAGACAATCCACTCACCTCAGCCTCCCAAAGGCGTGGGATTACAGGCTGAGTCACCCAGCCTGGCTTGTTTGTAGTTCTTTAACTGCCAGATCAAGGCTTTCCCTTTCTTAAGTTGATTTATTTCTTTAGGATAACCTTTCACAAAATGATTGGGGGCATATATACCGTGAGGCAGCCTTACCCTCAATATCATCACAAATCAGCTAGTAGAATTATTTTTTTGATATGACTGAAGAGTTGATTAAACCTACAACCTTTTTATGATTAAAAAGCGTTATGTATGAAATGCAGTTGGGGATGGAAGTCTAATCACTCTATTTTCCACATATGAATATTTTATTTTGAATTGGTTTATATTCATAATCGATTTTATCACACCATGCTACTTAAAACTAATTACCATAATTCTTAGTCAAAGTAAAAGAGTATTCCATTCATAAATTCCATTCATAAATTAACTATATTTTTTTGTGGATTTTTCAAAGCATTTTGTCATTACTAATGACAGATGCCAAGAATACATAAGACACTCCTTACCTGTTCATTTTCATGATGGAATCATCAGATTAAGCTTTCTACTGAATTTCTAACTTTTGGCAGTTTGCCAGGTATATCTCTTTCGGTTGATTCAAATGCAGGGGCTAGCTTCACTTACACGTCTTCTGCTAACATTATGCTGGTAAGGCGAGAAGAGAGTTTATGAAAAGCAACGTGTGGTATCAGACTCTTGAAAAATTATAAGGCTAGCGAGAAGCTCAGTAACACTTAAAATTGTCCTCACATTTAATATATTTCCAAGTGATAATACATTTTATTCCTCCATGAAAGTGTCACACCAGCCGGGCTTGGTGGCTCAGCCTGTAATCCCGCGCCTTTGGGAAGCTGAGGTGAGTGGATTGCCTG
>NW_007097129.1:0-802 GCF_000164805.1 Carlito syrichta
CGATGCCCACTCTCTCCCCTCCTGTTCAACATAGTATTGGAAGTCCTGGCTAGAGGAATCAGAGAAGAGGAGGCAATCAGAGGTATTCAAATAGGAAAAGAGGCAGTCAAGTTATCTCTCTATGCAGATGATATGATGGTGTACCTCGAAAACCCAAGAGAGTCTGTCAAAGGCCTCCTTACATTGATAAAGGCCTTTGGCAAAGTCTCAGGATACAAAATAAATGTACAAAAGACAATCGCATTTCTCTACACCAATAATAAACAAACAGAAACCCAAATAAAAAACACAATTCCATTCACAATAGCCACAAAAAAATGAAATACCTTGGCATCTTCCTAACCAGAGACGTGAAAGACCTTTATAATGAAAATTACAAAACACTGCTCAAAGAAATCAAAGCTGACACGAACAAGTGGAAAAATATTCCATGCTCATGGATCGGAAGAATCAACATTGTGAAGATGTCCATCTTACCTAAGGCAATCTACAAATTCAATGCAATACCCATTAAATTACCAAAACATTCTTCTCAGACCTAGAAAAAACAACACAGGAATTCATATGGAAACACAAACGTCCAAGAATAGCCAGAACAATCCTCAGTAAAAAAAAACAAAGCAGGTGGTATCACAATACCAGACTTCAAACTTTACTATAAAGCTACAATCATCAAAACAGCTTGGTATTGGTACAGGAACAGGTATATAGATCAATGGACCAGAATTGAGATTCCAGAAGCAAAACCTCAATTCTTCAACAACTCATCTTCGACAAAGCCCCCACTACCTACCAGTGGGGA
>NW_007097130.1:0-798 GCF_000164805.1 Carlito syrichta
CCTCCCAAAGTGCGGGATTACAGGCTGAGCCACCGAGCCCGGCCTAAATGTTTTCTAATGGTTATGCTGAGGTAAAAAGACTAAACCCTTTCACAAACTTCATTGATTCCTGTTTTAACAACCTTCAACAAGACTAGTATGTGCAGAAACAAAACTTATGTTAAATGTTTAACATAAGAAATGTCCACACAAAAAGCTTACATTTGTGTTTCTTTCATGTATTCTTGTGATTATTTTTGTATTTTTATTGATTCTAATGGCTTTCCAGAAATAAAACCTAACTTATCACATTTTACCTGCAGCTTTTTCCCTGGATCTAATTAAGCCTCAAGTTGAAGGTCTTGTGAAGGTCATTTGTGTAATGAGGTGCTGATACAAATCTCTACTTTCTCTTGATAAAGTTGTAGTGAAACCTGCCAAGTGACTGGGGAAAGTCTTTGTGTATTCTCGATTCCTTTTCTTCCAGGTTCTTCTCATTATCTTCTTCCTGTGTCCCATGTGGGGATGTTTAGAGGCAGACTAGTTAAGGGCGTTCAGTTAGCTCACACATCGACTTGTTTTGAAAGCCAGATCTGCCGCTTACAATCTGTTTGACTTTGGGCAAGTTTGTGAACTCTTTTAGCCTCAGTTTACTCATCTAGACAGTAAGGAGACTCACAACAGAAGCCCACTCTGGATTAGTGAGTTAATTACATGAGCCACATATCTAGACTACTTAAAACAGTACCAGGTGCATTTTAATTACGATGGAAGTGTTTGCTGTTATTATCATAATTAATAGTATCAGGAAATATTGAC
>NW_007097131.1:0-1355 GCF_000164805.1 Carlito syrichta
ATGCTATCCACTCCCCAAAGTTTTTAGACAATTGCTTACGAGGGGGGGACAAAAAAAACCGGAATTATCTTTTTGAGGGTGAGCCCCATGTAGCACAGGCTTCCCTCAATAGGCTAGTGATCCAGGAAGCCATTGGCATCAGAGTACCCGCTACCATCATTTTGAGAGGCTGCATTCAGCGTCAGGGATTTTTTGTTGTTGTTGAGATTCTTTCAACGAGTTTGCCCATTTCATAATGGGTGATTTGCAAGCACAGCTGCCCACACCACACTGAGTGTTCTGCAGTTTTTAACCCAAAATGACATAACCTTCATGCCCCCCCATTCACTTGGTCTCACCCTCAGCAAATTTTTTGTTTCCCCAGATGAAAAAGTTCTCAAAGGGAAGTCTTTTGCTGATGTGGAAGAGGTGAAACAAAAAATGACAGAAACACTAAAAGGCATCGAAGAGTTCAAAAACTGTTTTGAGCAGTGGAAAAATGTCTCAATAGGTATATTGCATCAAACAGAGAGTACTCTGAAGGTGACTGAAGTTTAAACATGTAAGAATAAATACACAATTTTTATAAATAAATCCTGGGTTGTTTTTCGGTTTTGGCACCCTACCTCATTTATACTCAAAGATAAAAGTTAAATAATCTAATTACTAAAAAATTTGCCGGGATAAGTGGCTCAGCCTGTAATCCCGTGTCTTTGGGAGGCTGAGGTAAGTGGATTGCCTGAGCCCGTGGATTTGAGATCCTCCTGGGCAACTTAGCAAGACCTCATCTCTACAATAAATCAAAAATTAACTGGACGTGGTAGTTCATGCCTGTCATTCCAGCTACTTGGAAGGCTGAGGCAGAAGGATCACCGGAGCCCAGCAGGTTGAGGCTGCAGTGGCCGGGATTGGCCACTGCACTCCAGTCTTGGCAACAGAGTGAGACTCCAACTCAAAAACAAAAAAGATATAAATCTTTAAATTATGAAACAAAACAGTATATAGGGGTGTCCCTCAAAATGTATACATATTGTAGGTATGGCATTTGCTCAAAAGGCGGCATTAATCAAATGAATGCCAGCATCACCACACAAAGGGCGAAAATGGAGAAATCACAGTTGAGCAAACAGCATGCTACACATTGCTACCATAATTCAATTCAACATCAGAAAGTAATATATAGATAACGTCTCTCAAAATGTGTACACATTTTTTTGGCACCCCACATAATAAATTACAGACTTCAGGAAATACATTTTAAGGCACTTCTGGAAGTCTTATGGTGTATGAGTTTGGACATACAGTTTCTGCAGATAAGCTTGTTATTTTTCTCCCTAATTACTATTTTTCTTCTATATACTGAAAAGCATTGCTTG
>NW_007097132.1:0-735 GCF_000164805.1 Carlito syrichta
TAGCAGGACCTGTGCTAAGCAATTTATTGCATTTCCTGCTTTCATATATACTACAAACCTGGGAAGTAGGTACTGCTATCATCCCTATTTTACAGGTAAGGAAACTAAGGCTTAAAGAAGTCAGGCACCTAGGGTCACATAATACTGATACAGCTTGGCTTAGAATTCAATTTTTTTTTCAGACAGGGTTTTGCTCTGTCACCCAGGCTGGAATGCAATGGTATGGTCACAGTTCACTGTAGCCTCAAATTCCTGGGCTGAAGGGCTGCTCCTGACCTAGCCTCTGGAGTAAATAGAACTACAGGCATGCACCACCACACCCAGCTAATTTTTTAAATTTTTTGTAGAAAATGCAAACATATGTCTTGCTATGTAGTCCAGGCTGATTTTGAACTCCTGGGCTCAAATGACTCTCCTGCCCAGCCTCCCAAAGCTCTGGGATTATATGTATGAGCCACCATGCCAGGCCAAATCTATCTGTCTTAAATAACCATCTCCATATAAAATGCCTATAGAAATACTTTTTTTTTCAGTTGGAGTCACTCTGTCGCCCAGACTGGAGTGCAGTAGCATGCTCCTAGTCACCGTGGCCTCGACCTGCTAGGCCCGGCGATCCTTCCGCCTCAGACTTCCAAGTAACCAGAACTATAGGCACGTGCTACCACACCCAGCTAATTTTTGATTTATTGTAGAAACGAGGTCTCGCCAAGTTGCCCGGGTGGGTCTTGAACCCTT
>NW_007097132.1:2418-2999 GCF_000164805.1 Carlito syrichta
TGTTACCTCTCTTTTCTAAACAATATGATCCCTCTACCTCAAAAATCCAAGAGAAACTTTTAAAAACCTCCTTGCACTGAAAAAGGACTAGCAGTCTCTGGGCACAAAATCAATGTGCAAAAGATACTTGTATTCATATACACCAACAACAAACAGGCAAAGAACCAAATAAAAGGCACAATCCCATTCACAGTCACTACCAAAAAAAAAAAAAAGAAAATAAATAAATAAATAAATAAAAAGAAATACTTGAACATCTTCCTAATCAGAAGTGAAAGACCTTCACAATGAAAACTACAAAACACTACTCAGAGAAAACCAAGAAGACACAAACAAATGGAAAAATATTCCATGTTTATGAATAGGAAGAATCAATATTGTTAAGATGTTTATTCTACCCAAGGCAGTCTACAGATTCAGCGCAATACCCATTAAATTACCAATGTCATTCTTCTAAAACCTGGAAATGACAAAGAAATACATATGAAAACACAAATGACCACGAATAGCCAAGACAAATCTTAGCAAAACAAAGTGGGAGGTGTCACACTTCCAGACTTTAAATTTTACTATAGGTCTAG
>NW_007097133.1:0-352 GCF_000164805.1 Carlito syrichta
CCCACCTGAGCAGGAGAGACCTCATCTCTACAATAAATAAAAAAATCAGCTGGGCGTGGTAGTGCATGCCTGTAATTCCGACTACTTGGAAGGTTGAGGCGGAAGGATTGCCAGAACCCAGCAGGTCGAGGCTGTGGTGGCCAAGAGCGGCCAATGCACTCCAGTCTGGGTGAAAAGAGTGAGACTCCAACTCAAAAAAACAAAAACAAAAACAAAAAACTAAGATATTACAGCTGATTCGAAGGAGAATTCTTAGCACCATAAGTATTCAAGTCCTTTAAAAAAGCAAAAATAAATATTAAAATAGTTGCAAAACTGACATTTTCGCTGGGAAAAAGAGTGGCATCAAGTG
>NW_007097134.1:0-1272 GCF_000164805.1 Carlito syrichta
ACCAGATTTCAACTTTACTATAAAGCTACAATCATCAAAACAGCTTGGTATTGGTACAGGAACAGGCATATAGATCAATGGAACAGAATTGAGATTCCAGAAGCAAAACCTCAATTTCTCAACCAACTCATCTTTGACAAAGCCCCCACCAGACCAATGGGGAGTGGAGAACCTATTCAGTAAATGGTGCTGGGAAAATTGGCTGACCACATGCAGAAGATTGAAACAGGACCCCTATCTATCCCCATGCACAAAGGTTAACTCCAAATGGATCAGAGACCTAAATGTAAAACCTCAAACCATAAAAACCTTAGAAAAGGAAGGAAATACTCTCATGGAAATCAGAATTGGCATCCAATTCCTGAACAAAACCCGAAACCCACAGGACTTAAGAGAGAAGATAGACAAATGGGACCTTATTAAACTGACAAGCTTCTGCAAAGCCGAAGAAACCATCAAGAGAGCAGGGAGACAGCCTACAGACTGGGAAAAAGTATTTGCCAACTCTAGGTCTGACAAAGGCTTCACATCTTGGATCTACAAGGAACTGAAACGTACTGAAAAGAAGAAAACAAACAACCCTATTATAAAATGGGCAAAAGACATGAACAGACACTTCACAAAAGAAGGTATTCGAGCAGCCAACAAACACATGAAGAAATGCTCAACCTCACTAATCATCAAGGGAGATTCAAATCAAAACCACACTGAGATACCACCTAACTCCAGTCAGAATGGCAATTATCAACAACTCAAAAAATAACAGCTGCTGGAGAGGGTGTGGGGAAAAGGGAACACTTCTACACTGTTGGTGGGAGTGTAAACTAGTGCAACCTCTGTGGAAAGCAGTGTGGCGATTCCTAAAAGCTCTAAAAATTGACCTTCCATATGACCCTGCAATCCCCCTACTGGGAATATACCCTGAAGAACACAAATCACTCTATAAAAAAGATACCTGCACACGTATGTTTATCGCAGCATTGTTCACAATAGCAAGAACCTGGAAACAACCATGCTGCCCATCAAAAGAGGACTGGATTAAAAAAATGTGGTACATATACACGATGGAATACTACGCAGCCATAAAAAAGAACAAAATCATGAATTTCGCTGCAACCTGGATGGAACTAGAGTCTATAATACTGAGTGACCTCTCACAAAAACAAAAATCCGAATATCACATGTTCTCACTCATATAATGGACCTTGAACATCCAATGCAATACTATGAGAAAATGACGGATGGTACTGCGAAACTATGGGGGGGAGGGGG